>NW_028288756.1:5024918-5177188 GCF_059628265.1 Tinamus guttatus | reverse complement strand
TATTGGGCTCTTACTAAACAAGAAAGTTCTGCAGGCAAATGTTGTTTCCCTCCTGGAAGAAAATCAGGGCTTTAGTGCTACTCTTGTACTATCCACCATCGATTTAACCTTAAGCTTCTCTTATTCTCCCTGACTGCTAACTTTGGATTTTTAGTCAGAGAAACACAATCAAACACAAAATGTCATCGAGAGTTAAGTAGGCTATTTCATGTTACTAAATTTGGTAATGCCTTTTAATTCTTATGGAATTATTATACAAAAATACAAGGATACCTATCACTCAAATTTGCTGTATGCACGTAACAGGATAAATGAAACACCAGTGCAGGTTACCTGAACCACTCAGCAATGTCCTAAAACGTTCATTAAAAGCTTCCCCTTCACAAAAACATATGACAAAGATGCAACTCTTGCACTTCGATCTGGTTGTGGTGAAACTGAGAAGACAGGCTGCATACGACAGCTGGGGCTGAGGATTCAGGCTGCAGAACTACTCTGGGAAGAAATGGACCTCAGCTCACAGGTTGCATTTGCAGCCTGAAATCTCTATAGCTTCTACCAAAACTATCTTGGCCAGTAAACATGTATCTACATATCAGCCTAAAATATGAGGAAATAAAAAAGGAAGTTATATCATATTCTCTGCATTTGCTGCCAAACACTCTGAGATCATAACCAGACAACCGCCACATCTGTTTTTCAGGAAGGTAACGGACTTGAGCAAATTTATCACAAACAAGTTAAAACTCAGCTCTTCCTCCCACAGTCTCTTTCTCAAAGCTACTGAAAACCACAAGCTATGCCTGAATAAAGTGATTTTGGAAAGAGAGCTTAGGGGACTTAATGGAATTTTCCAAGAATCTAGGTTTGAACAACACAGGAAAATAACAGCAAGATGGAAGGGAGACTGCACTACATCATACAAAATATAAAAAATACAAAAAAACAACAACAACAACAAAAAAAAATCCCAGAATATATTGTTAAAAGCAGCTTTAAAAATATGAAAGACCACCAGGCTTCAATTCTTCTAGTCCTGAGGCTGTTAGAAATGTTGCATTTCATGTACTGACTGTGAGGTTTTCTATTAAACATACAGGTACAATTGATATTCATAAGCACTACTGTCAGAAAATAAGTATGGAACTATAAGAACAGCAGTATAGAAGCTATGATGTCTCTGCTTGCATTGAAATTTCCTCACAGATTCGACATCTATGGGGTAGCTGAAACCCTCTGTGCCAAATACAGGAGAAAACCGCTTCAGTTTAATGTGAACACCAGTAGCATTTTAAGATGCAAACTGTATGAATCAAGATAGAAGCAAGATTTTTTGTCTTACAGTATGACCAGGTCGCTGTCAGTATTAAGCAAATTAAATGCATAATTTATTAAATACATTCTCTGAGCACTGAAACTTGTCAAAATTCAAACAGGTAGAGTTTGCCATCATTATTTCGGAAAGAGTTTGCAGAGGTTAATTTTAATGATTTTCCTCCATTTCTGTTCCGCACTGTCCGCAGGATCATTTTTACAACAGTCATTCACAGGCTCTTCTTAAAGGGAAACACAAGAGCGCTTAACTCCCAAGACTCCAGATTTGTTGTTTTGATTCCTATCTTCTCTCAGCTTGAGAAAAGAATTTGCAGAACACTCTTCACCTCACTGATAAGTGGCTACTTGCCGAAGATCCAGGTTCAGACTTTATCCCCTATTCTTACTCTCTGACTCATCCTAAGGACAGACGACAGCGCTCACACTGACAAGTCAAAGAACCTAATCTTTGTGCCACAAGTGAGAAACAGGGAGCTCCGACCACTCATACCTGTCCCCTAAAGGCTGGGAGGCAGCACCTTTCTGACGGTTCACCCGCACAGCAAACAGGCACCTGCTCTCAAACAGGCCTTAAATCCCAGCTCTTAAGACAACTTCCAGCTTCAAAGGCAACGCACACAGCCATACGCTGTTCCTTCTGAAAAGTAAAAGGATCCCACCCACATTTCCAAGTGAGAAAACTCCGTGTAAGGAAAACTGGATGTGAAGAGGAAGCTCAAACACAAGGTGTAAAACTGACTGGGTGTAAAACTGACTGATTGCAGAGCCCAACGTTTTCCTCAAGCAATCTTTAAAGAGAAGGCACTAAGGCAGAGGGCAGGAAGGAGGGCCGAGGGCTGAAGAAGCTGCCTTCAGGTGCTATTTCTTTATCCGTCCACATTTATATACGGCTTTATTGAGCCTGGCCAGGCTCCTAACGATAGTTACGAAGGGGACACAGCAAAACCTACGCAGCGGGTATGGATGCTTGCAGCATCAGCACGTGCCGCCGGCAGCGCCACGAGTCCCTCTCCGGCAAAACCCCCGGGTCGCCCCATCGCGACGCGAATCGAGAGCTCGGGTGGCTCTTACGACTGAGGCCACGAGAACTTGCTTTGTCAGTTAGATGAAACACATGTTCTGCCCCCCTTGCAAAAAATAATCTGACCTTCAGCATTTTGTTCTTCCTAGCATGGATGAGGACAAAATCTGAAGTTTCACACCACATGCTTTTAATGGTCAAAAATGTGGTACAAGAATTAATGATTTAGAGGAAATGAGCCCCCCCCCCCTGTTTTTTTTAACTTTCCTGAAGACACTGAAATTTCAAATTGACTCTATGTCTTATTTTAAGGTCAAAAATAATTAAAAAAAAAAGTTCACATTTACCCACTGACAGCCCAAGGCAACATTAAAAAAGTGCCAGTCAAGCAGAATAATGACAATGTTCTTCTTATGCCCAAAATAACACAAAATTAGCTTCTGTAACCACTGCATAACTCTCTTCCCCCTCTCTCTGAACATCCATGACATTATCTGGCATTTAGCAGAGAGGGAGATTTTCCGGGTAGGAAATTGGGATTGTGGGATTTCTCTTCTTATAATCTTTGCGAGAGAAATAAAAAGAACTTTAAAAAGGTCATTTAGGAGAAAGAAAATCTTCAAAAAATAATAAAAAAACCCACCTTTGCAACTGAAGATGAAAAGATCTTACTTTTCAGAACTTGTCAATTATACAGAAGGGTAAAATAATATCACCAAATTTGATTTAGCTGGGTAAAATATAATTGAGTATTCTGTGGGTTTTTTGTTGTTGTTGCTGTTTTCTTTAACTACATAAAAATTAAAATAATGTTGTCATGAAGGGCTTTTTGATTTAGACAAACAGTTGCTATTAATCTCCTGTTTAGTTCCTTTGAGCACAGCAGATGACAGCAATGTATTCTTTGACTCCTCCAGATCAAATTAACTTTTTTCAACAGCCAGCATAAATAACACACACCTAGCATAACACAGAGTTAAGCTCCTACCTATAAGCAACCATAAATAAAAAAAATGAAGCGACAGCTTTATCTTTAAGGTGTCATGGGCCAATCCAACCTCAAAGAGCAAACTATATGCTTCCTTATTTTCTTGCTATGTCAATGATGTGTGATGAACCATTTTATGCTGCTAGGTGCAAAACTTCACAATTATGCTCTAGATGTGGACAAAATCTGTTTTTCTTAGCAATACAGTTCTAAATAAATGCACGAGGCATCCAAAAGCAGCATTAGTAGAGCTGGGGATGACTACGCTCCATAAAACTTGCATCCAGACCCTGCAGCCCTCGCTGAAGCTGCTGCTGCTTCTTATTAAAGACCCTTATTCTGCGGGTTTTTGAGCAGGAGACTGTGGCTCTTGCAGGATTTACCTCTGTCCAGCTCTTCTTGGTCATTCAAGGTGCGTCACTGCATGTCTTCTGCTCCCTCCAGGCTTGTAAGCCTAGTCCTGGTTTCTGAAAGGCTAAGCCTATCTTAGTATGTTCAACTTAGCTCAACAGTGTCTTGACTTGAAACCTTTCTGCTATTAGTATCATTAAAATTCAAGTACTACTACTCCTTGCAACTGTGAGTTTCTTCCTGAAATATCCTACTTTCAGATTTCTGCAAATGTCTTCCAGTTTGAGGAAACAGAGCTGATTAGGCTCTAGGTGGTCTTCTTTCAAAATGCAGTCATTTCCATGTGTTAAGTAACAGATACAGTGAAATTAATGAAAAAAAGGACCTTGTGGGTTTTTTTGTCCCAAACTTGTTGAATTTTTAAGCATTCTGGTTCATTTCTTTATAGAAGGAATTACTTATTGACAGCTCCACACCCATTCACAGGATCACTTCACTCTCCACTCACACACCATTGCTGTAGTAACTGAAATTCTTCACCTAGAAAAGCTACGTATGTTTGCTTTTGTTTAGTGCAATTAAGCAGTTGGAAAAAAAGAAAAAAAAAGCTCCACTTGAGCCCTATACAGCGCACGTGCATTGTCAGCCCTGCAAGAGTTTGGGAAAAGGCTTGGAGAAAGATTTTTTTTCCTTTTCTTTTTCTTTTTTCCTCACAAGGAATGTTCTTATATGTATTAGGATGGATGAATAATGCTACTCACCATAAAGACCGCCTGATTCTAACCATTTTTTTCTCAGTTTGTTTGTAATAATGACTAACATTAGCTTTCTGGTGGATGTTTCCCATGTAAGAACACTGAATAAGTGTAAGGGAAAAAAGCAAGCCGCTTATGGCCATGGCTCAGAAGCAACATACAGAGAAAGGCAAAACTGAGGTTGCATGAGATAACCTTTATTCTGAAATTTCTTAATTTTTAAGGATTCATCAGAGCATTGGATCATTCACAGTATTTAATTAACTGGTCTGTCAGCATAGCTTCCTAAGCACTACATTTTACAATGTAGTTTCATATTTACTGTTTCACAATTACATGGCAAAGCTGTGCTTCATTAGCAATGTTTACAAATACAAAAAAGAAATACTATCGGTCATGGCAGATATTTGTAGGCAATCAATTTTGAATCTTCAAGCTCTATCCTACAAAAATGGGTTCCTAAACAAGGAACAAAAATTTGCTACATGCTTTATGTGACTGATAAAAAAATAAACAGCAAACTCAAATTTCACAGAGCAGAAGCTCCAAAAAATTGGCCGTGAGCAAATGGCAGTGACGGATTTATTAGCAAGAACAATTCATGTAGTCTCCCATAAATGATCTCCTAAATTTTATGTGGAATTATCAGTAGATATAAACCATTAACCTATACTAAATGAACACACAGATGATGAGCATGTTAAATGACAAAATTACAGAGCAACTGAATTTACATGCAGTGGGCCAGTTATAGCTTGTTTAATCTCATTTAAATAAATTCAGGAGCATTTGTTCATCAGTCCCTGTCTATATTAGAGGAATCAGTAAAAGTCATGAGAAACTGATTCAGGCAATCACTTATGTCAAAATCACAATGTACTTGGCAAAACATCTATTTTTAGAGTGCAAAGCAGTATCTTCTATGAAACATCAATTCTGTCCTGGACTGTGACAATATTATGCAATTAGTTTTGCTATGCTTGTATCCCCTTAGTGTGTGCTTTTATAAAAACAAATAAAAACATTTTGATCTTTAAAAGCGGGAGAGTTCAAAATACATATAAGTGTATTCCCTCTGAGACACAGAAATGGTTTCCTGTATCAGGTACATGATTAATACTGGCATGAATTTTAATAAATATCGATTCAGTAAAGAGCAACATGCTGAATTTTTGATTCAGTGCCACAACTGCAAAATTAAGCAGTAACTGTGAAATATGGCCTAAAAATTTTACTCCAATAAACCTACAAAATGCTATTTAACAACACCAGAGCAGGTAAGTTGTGCCTAGAGAAACATGAGCTTTAAACACAAGCAGAACCGTTCCAGGTGCTGAGAGCACTGAGGAACCTTCTGCCTGTGTTCAGTTTGGAGAACTAAATGCTTGCCTCACTGCTAGCAAAAATGGAAATTACATTTAAGACAGCAATTTTGCAGTCTAGATCAAATATACTGACTAGCACCCCAAGCTGCCACTTGATAGTTTAATGCACATGATCAGAATTCAGAAAAGCCCTTTGCTGGGAGTCCTCTTGTGTTTTGTGTTTGGGCTGTTCCTGCTGCTGTTGGGCACCTCCTACTCCCCCACAGTCCCACCACTTTTCTCATGCACAACACCTAGCTGGCCCTGTGTGACATGTGGCAACCTCGTTCATTAGAAATAATGCAGAGGCAGGGGAAAATCATTTTGGGGAATGAAAATGCTTACTTTTTTTGTTCCAGTTCAGCTTTCTAAACCATTCCAGCATGGTATCAAACGGGCCCCAGGTCCAGCACTGAGGAAGACAACACAGGAACGAGAATAAAGCAGCGGAGGAGCCATCCCCTTTGGAAGGAGCCCACAAGTTATTCTCAGCCATGCTGTAAAGCTGTGCTAGAGAACGGGTGAATACCAAGGGATGCAGAAAGAGCAAGTGTTTAACCTATACATACAAGGAAGACATTTCTCATTTCAATGTCCACACCATCATCCCTTGATTTTGGCATATTTTATTTTTACATTTATATTTAATAGTGCATATATATTTATAGATTTAAATATATTTACTTTTATCTAGAGATATGTTTACATAATGTAAGAAATAAAAATTTTTGCTTAAAAATAAATATATGCTCATATTTCTTACAGTTTTCCCTCAGTATGCTACCAGACCTCTTTATTTTTCATACAATTTTAATTTCACAAATCATCACATTATGAAGAATTTATTACTCTTGTTACTTTTAATATTACTTTTTTTTTTACTGTTACTTTTACCGTTACTAGTCTTAATTGTTGTCTATTACCATACTGTCTCTTACTCTTTTAATACTTTCAGGATAAGTAAATTTTAATGCCCTGAGTATTGAGGCTCCATTATAGCTATCTTAGAGAGATCTTACACTATGGCACTGTATATAAAGCCAGCCATGTTAAGATTTCATTTTCCCTAGGAATTTATTAATACAACATACAAAGAAAAAAAGAATACCTAGTAAGTAGGACAAAGCAGCTGGGAGGAGAGACTAAAAAGACAGGACTCCCCAGCTGGGAGCTATTTAATAGGAGCACAACCAAGGTTTGCAAAATCACATAGATGGTGGTAAGCTGACGGCACAACTGTTACCCATCTAATTCTAATATACCAGAAGCACTTGGTGCCTAAAAAACTGGTAGGAGATAGCTTAAAACAAACAATAAAGGAGTAGGTCTTCTGTACAGCAGATAGTAAGTGGCTATTTATTCTCTTGGCAGCCTGTGATGTCAGAGTGCATCAACAAGACCACAAAAAGAAACTGTCCAACATCTTGGTCCAACTACTGTGGATTTGGGGCGTTGAGATGTTGGGACTGGACCATGAAAGTGGCCAGGTTCACATGCCTTTTTCTATGGCCTCCTAAACACTGTTGCAGAGCGCAGCAGTCACTGGGATAGCGGATGGCCAGGAGAGTTTTGGAAGCTCCTGTGGGCACAGACCATGGCGAGGTGGCCAAGCAGCACGGTGCAGCAGCACACGCACGTCCCATGGTCTCATCCCCGCCGCCGGGCTTCTTATGGCTCTGAATTATTCCTGTCCTCTTCAGCACTACTGCCCATTATGCCATAATGCTTAAATGTTTTGAGATGTGAATAAACAGAGACAAAAAAAGGTTACTACATTTATTTTGATCTCCAAAATAAGATTTAAACTTGTTATTGCAAAGTTGAAATGCTAGCGCAACTGTGCAAGGCAGCAAGTGCTCCCATTCACATTCATTTATATGAATTCATGCATACACTCATTTCTAAGTAGACTCTACAGTCTGATAAATTATGGAGTTTAATAACCTCCTGTTTTACACTGCAGTGTCACGGCCAGTACTGCATTCACTTCTACTGCTCCAAGATGTGACATCACTGTTTAAACACATAGCTATAAAAAGAGCACTGTTTTCATACATCTATAAATATATATTTAGATTTACATAATAAATCCATTTACAGTGCTGGGATTTTTCTGTTTTATTGGAAAATGGATTGTGTTTGTTAAAAGATAGACACAAATATTCTCATGCCACGGGGGGGAGGGAGAGAATAGGGGTGAGGTTAAATGCCAGAATACTGTCCCCTGCTAAACTGAAGCTACCTTTGAAGCAGCTGCTTTGGTAAAACTCTCAGCTAGATCCTTAGGAAATCCTGTCTTCTAAGAAAATCTAAGCATTCTGTAATTGTAGATTTTGTCCTGAGAGTGCTTCCACAAATAAAAGGAAACTTTCCCAAGCCCCATGCAAACACACACTCTCCTAAATTCCTCCCACCTACAAACAGGAACCCACCTACAAACAGGAAAATTCTCAAACCTTCTTCCCATAGGAGACTTGTCTCAAAATCCAGAAATACTCTAATTGTTTCTATGATTTTCTAACACACAATTATGATTATTACTCTCAGCTAGAACTAATGGCTTCTCACTTTTCTTTAAAGACCTGTTATTTACAAAAAAAAGTAAACAGAACGTGAGAAGGTAAAACATTACACAAATACCTACCCCAAAAGCTACCCTGACAGTCACTAGCAATCTTTTCCAGTTAGCAGATCTATGGCATTCTGGATAATGGTAACAGCAGCTGAACATTACAACTGAACATTACAACTGAAAGCCAAGGCTGCAAGCCAGGTCTGCACTGCAGAAGTCACATAAATAAAAGGTGATTATTGACATAAAGCACAAGAAAAGATGGAAGAGTAACCATCCATTTGATTAATATATTTTTCTTATAAGCCTCTAGTCCAACATGTTTGGCAGTGTTTCTCAAAAAGAAAGCTATCTTATTGTCTTCATGATTTCGATTTATAACATATTACAGAAGTAAAAATGCTGCAACACAATTTAGGTAAAACACAATACAATTGCACTATGTTAAATCATGCTTTCTTGCTAAATTGATTCCTTTGAGAATAATGAATTTTTAAAACAGAATTTCGTAACTAGCAGTACTTAGCTAAGCAATGTGGATTTAGCCCAGATGCAGGGAACTGTGGTGCTCGAGCAAAAAATATCAGGAAACAGTGAAGTTCAAAGATAAAACCTAGAAGATATAACTGAAGAAGGCCATATTCTTTTGAACAGAGTGTTTAATCTATAAACAGAAACCTATCTCCATTGCTGTATCTCACTGCTCTATCATTGCTGCATCTCACAAGACAGGAGCAACATCAATAACAGCAGAGTAGAAATGGAAGAATTCACACTCACTCTCATCTGTGCTGATATGCTGGGTAAATATAAGGAAAAAGCAGTGAAAAAAAGGTAATTAGCAAGTTCAGCAACATGTCAGTCTGTATGGCGGATCTGGCAATTCAGTTGCACTGTTTTTCAACGAAATTCAAGAAAGAACAACAAACAAAACAAAACCTTTAATCCCACAAAGTCAAAGAAATACCAGAAACAAAAAGTTCATTTTCATCATGCTTGGTATTTATGCTCAATAATATCTGCAAATATTCACTATCAAACATAAAAATAAAAAAGAACTTTTTATTTCCCCCCCAACAGATTATCAACAAGTTTGTCTCAAACTGGTTCAGGCTTCTGTTCCTTTCTGAATGATTAGCAAAATGCAACTTAGCATGACACAGTAAGTGGCATAAAAGTGAACTAATTCAGGAGATTTATTACACCTTGCAGAATTTTTAAATGAAAGCAAGTGCATTGCATCCTGACGTGCTGGCCAAATTCTGGTCCCACCGAACTCTAGAGGCGCCTCTCAAACGTGATTTTTAGATGAGTGATGATAAATCTCTGCTTAAAAGGGATCTCCTGCCCTGGCAACCTTTCTCCCACAAGATTATATGAACTATGCCAAAAAGGAGCATCTTGCACGCTCGACACAAGCAGCCACATGGCAGCGGTAACTGTGGCCTTCACTAGCTTCTTGAGATCCCAAAGTTTTCTCAATCCAGGTTCTGGGGTTATCCCCATAAACCTAGGGTTGAACAAGCCGAAAAGATCTGTGCGAGACTTGCATTTTCCCACCAGTCCCTCGTCTTCTCCACGGGAGGAGCCGAACTTGGCATGGCAATCGTGGCACCAGGCGGGCCTTGTCCCCCACAGCCACCCAGGGACACCCCTTCCCAGGCCCTGCCCAAGGGGCCCTGTCCAGCTCCGGCGTGGGCCATGCCGTAGGCAGACCCTGTCCCCGCAGGACAAGGTCTCCTGGTCCCCACGTTGAGCAGTGACATTTCCCAGGTTAACCCCTGAGCTGGTTACCTTGCCTGATGACGGCAGAGGGACCTCTTGCCCCCCTACTCTGCTCACCCTGGTCAGGCGCTGCAGGACGGCACCTCGGCAGCACTCGCAAGAGCTTTGGCATTTGCTAATACAGCTCTAATTAGGTATCATCTTACTCATTCTCCTCTCTGTGTAAAAGGAAAAAAAACATTTTTCAAGAAAAGAAGGGAAGATATATGATATTTTGAAAGCCTTTGGTTTGATAAAATGTACTTTTCATCCACATTTCATCCACATACTGTATCGGTGAAGTTCATGACAGTAAAAAATCACATTTAAGCCCTTTGAAATTGCAAAAGAGATTGAGTTATTTTCAGATAAATCCAATACCAGAAAATACTGCAAGTTTCTGGTGACCTTAAGCAGATGCACATTAAATGGTTTACATGCAAATCACATGTAAGAGATTGTATCATCACTTAGAATAATTTTGTAACTGTGTGTTAATAGATAGTATATCTATATTCTGACCACTAAATTACTTTTATGATAATGAATAGGATTTTGGTGAAAGACGTGAATGAAATGTAACATTTACAGAATGAAAAAAAATGAATATTTATAGAATGAAACAAATGCATACATACTTACAGAATGAAACATATTCCACTCTTAACAAAAATATTGAAGTCATTTAATATGATAATTTAAGAGAAACTGAAGGAAAAGAGAAAACATGGACAAGAGAGATCAGTGCTTGACATCCCTGCACCTGGTACAAGTAGTCCTGAGACCCCATGTGGTTTTCTGCTAACTTCCAAGGGAAGGAAGATTACCCAGATGAAGACACTGGCTCCAACTTTCTAATTTATTTTCCTAGTGGAGTCGGATTTCTGAGTGGAGCACTGACCATGGACAGCCAGATGAGAACTTACCGTCAGCCTTTCATATATGGAGGGAACAAGAAGGGCTAAGCAGTCAAAAGACACGCTACACCAGCAATATGCAGGTTACAAACGTTACATTTTGGGGGAAGACAGAGGTGATGCATCTCCCTCATCTCTACCGTTGATGAAGCACAAAATGTACAATTCTAGGAAAGATAATGTTTCACAGTCTACTTATGCTTCCACAGATGTTCTGAATAACTAAGGACATTCTTTACAAATAGGTACATCTAGGAAGCCATTGATAATAAAATTTCAGGAAGGTTTAATGGGCATTTAAGAACATCCTCATCAGTCTTTGAACCATATTTTGTGGTAATGGTGAGGGACATTTCTCAAAGCACACACATCAGCTAGGTACCTAGTTCCTATTTATTGCCTTTGTAGATATAAAGAATACTTTAAAGCAACAGAGGAAGAACATCACTCTGCTAAGCTGTAAAGGTTCTATTAAGTGATATCCATTATCACTCTATAAAACTCTGGTAGCTCTATCCCTCTCAGATTCTATCAGAATTTCAGTAGGAACAACTTTGATGGACTCTCAGCCAGGATGGAGAAACAAAGAGATGGATTAAGGTGCCTGAACAAGGAAAATGGGAAATTTCATGCACATCTGTCCTCAGGGCACGCAAGACTCTCACTGCTCACTCCTTAGGGCCCGCTCTACCAACTCAATCTTACTGATCTGAACTAGCAGGAGTGTTACGACTCTCGCGTTCAGAGGGAGAAGCATTAGCCCCATCTACTCCTCTCCTATTTTGGTACTGGCAGCATTCAGTTGGAAAGGAGAAAGTAAGGAAATTGCAAGAACAGTATGACAGAAGAAAGCGGAAGAAAGTCCTGTTAGTCATCTTTCCTTGCACCTGTCTATACTATTCTTCCTATAAGTCCATACTCTCCTTTTGTATTAAGAACTGTTGAAAGAATTTCTGCAAACCCTAAGACCGTATCCCCAAACAAAGTTCAAAAGGAGAGCATCCTTTGTCCTGCAAAATTGTCCCAAATGCAATGAGAAGTTGACTTTGTAATAGCCTCACAAGACCTAAGGGATTTCAATTTAAAATCTAAATAGCTTTAAATATTTATAACAAAAATGAGAGACTATATTGCAGCAGAGAACAATAAGAAAGAACATCCAATATTCCAAAGTCAAGTGTCACTATTTTCAAGGAACTGCCTTGTCATTCACTACTGCAAGGAATGAACAACCTCGACAATCCATTAATGGAAAAATTACAAAATAAATCAACTCTATACTTCCATCAATCCAGAAAGCAGGATGTGATTTTCACAAAGTTGTTAGCTACAGAGAATTATAAAACCATGTAGAATGAAAGGAACCTCAGGACCTAGTGAATGCAACATAAACTGACCATAATTAATAACAAAAATGGAGAAAATACAGTATTCAAACTTGCATTTTGAAAATGATCTATTTCACAGAGGTAAAATAATAATTGAAATGCAAATTTTGCCTTATTTACTGAAATAAATAAATCTTCTATTCTGGTTACACTCAGAGTAGGCAAACAGGTATTTACCCCTGAACTGGTTAATCCTGAGCATAAAAGCAGGGAACGTATTGCACTGTGCAACTTCAGCAGAATTGATCAATGAATATAGATCCCACTCTTCCTTGGAGTGCCAGAGCCAGTGAATCAAAGATAATCCCAATGAAAATTGAGACTTGTTTTCTTTCTTTCTTTCCTTTTTTTTTTTTTTTTTGTAAATGGTAAGTATCCACCTACCATCTCCATCTTAAAGTACATCTGAGTGGAGATGTAGCTCTACTGTTGGTTACCTGTAATTAAATGAAAACATTCTATTGATTAATGGATAATTAATTTTTAAAAGCAAACCCTTAAGATAAGAAGATTCACTCACTAATAAATGTTACATTGTTACATGACTACCAGCACTTAAAACACACTCCAGTCTCAAGTGAATGTTTTGAAGCAGTTAATGCTTCCATTGCTTCATTATGTCTCCATTGACTATAGTTCAGAAATATGGCAAGCATTAATATGTTGGCCCTGCTGCTGGTATCCTTCCAAGCTTAACTCATTTATTGAAGAATTGCCTACTGTTACTCTATAATGCCCTTGCTTGAATGCAAGATCAAGAGTAAATGTAAATTCAAACTTTCAGACAAATTCTTGATAAAGGTTCAGTGAAAAAATACCTAAGGAATTTTAGGAAAAAGGTTTGAGATTACAGACATCTGTCAAGCACAACTTATGTTCCTCAGAATGACAGTGGGAGCATAGAAACACTTTAGAGATTTTGTTTCTTTAAAGTAGGTCCAATCCCAACTGGATGCAACATCACAGCAAAACTTACGATACTTATTTTACAGTGACCATTGTAGCGTCCAAAAGCGGTTATCGCAAAACTAAAAGAGGGAATAAAACACCTGAAGCTTTCATTGAATTCACGAGGGTTTTGAAATTCCAAGCAATGTCTATAGAAGCTCAGCACTGCAGATGTAAAAAGATGTTGTTATTCTCTACCAAATCAATAGTTATCACTTACAGTATATATCAGATTTGCTAGTTTCGAGATTATACAAAGATTATAATTCTAAATCAGCAAATAAAATAGATGACCTAAAATTGTAATCTTCTTATTCAAATGAAGATTCTGGACAATGTACCTCTATAGAAATGTCTTAAGATTAGTCTGTCATTTCATTTAATTCGGAAGACCAACTGGAGATACTTGCTGTTCTTGATAAAGAGCTTCACTGAGTGGTAATGTCAAAGAGGGTCACCGTAAGCAAGTCATTGCCATCTATGTTCTGAAGCTCAACTGTTTTGTTGTCAAGTGTCAGCAGTATCAAAACAAACTTCATCACTGCAAAGGGGTCAGCATCAGGAAGACTGTTTTTAGGTATTCACATTAAATGTTTAAATACCTAACTGAAACCTGGGAAAACTTTTCTCCAGCAAGAACACTATTATGACCTCTATTATCAGCACGCGGTCAGGATCTGCAGCAGGTACTTATCAGTTCTGGTCCTATTACCAAACCCAGTTATTGCACGGATGGTCACACCACGATGTCTTTTTATACTCAAACTCCTGTATTTGGAAAACAGACACAATGACGTTATCTCAAATACATGGCTTTTATAAACCATGTACACCCATATTTCAGAAGATCTACCTCCAACCTGGTCCTGTGAACAAAGTGCTCTGTCATAGCCGAGAAGCACAGGCAAATGTCCTGGCACACATCTTCCAGTTTATTCTGCCCAAAGGGAAAAGGAGGCTGAAACTGCTCAGTGAGGCAAGTTAAAAAACAGCAGATGTGAAAGACAGATCTGCCTCAAATCCACACTGCTACCAATATCCCGCCGTCAAGCAACAGATGAAATTTCAGACTGAATATATTTAAAAAAATCTACATAGAAGAACAGTGTTTTTGTTGACTAACTTCTGCATGTCTTTAAATGGAGAACAATCTTTGGAAAGGAAATGTATCTAAATGTAGAGGGACTGAATCCTTGTATTTTTATACAGGCAAAAATTTTCATCTTTAAGCTAAAGAGTTAATAAAATTGATATAAGTAACTAATAAAATGACCAGTCTTCCTTTTTACAGTCCTTCCTGTGAATTACTTTGTTATACCCTATAAACGTATGTGTATATATATAAATATATATAAATATTTAATAAACCTATAAATACATATATATATTTAATAAACCTTTAAACCTTGGAATTTTAAAACAAGGATGAGAAAGTTATTCACTTATTTTCACGTCAGAACACCTAAACAAGCCTATCTCCTGAAAAATCAGATCACTAAGGTGAGTACTAAATTATGGATACCTAAGCCATTAAATCTAGACATCTGAATTGCAAATGCTGAAATGATACTGCATTGACCGCACCTAATCTGGTCTATGGCTTGCAGATTTTCTATTCAGTCCATCACAGGCATAAATATTATATATATAAAAAAGTCAGCTTATTTAACAAATCCTTGGAAAATATTATGAGATACTTAAAATTAGTTCTCCATCCATATTTAGGCACATGGATGTTTAGGTGTTTTTTTCACAAATGCTGAACACAGAAATATTTGCTGAAAAGAATGTCTGTAATACAAAATATCTTTTAAAATACACTCTATACATTTATGATGCTATTTGCCTCATTGACAGGTTAAAACACAATTTAGAATTTAAAACATAATTGAAAAAATTTCCTACATAAAATTACTGTGCATATAAACACATACCTTTAAACTTATCCTTAAAAGCACAGCAGAAACCAAGATGGCAAGTTTATTATAAAACTTCTAGCTGGGGGCTAAATTTAAGGTTTTCCTGAATTCTTAAAAGCAAAAGAATAATTCACAGAGAATGTTATTTCAGATCTAGTTTCCAGTTCCCAATCTGTTCAGTATTATTGATAGTCACTTTCCAGTTATTTTGACTTAGATACATGGTCTTGCATTCATATGACTGTGCACTGGTTTGTCTATAACAAACAAAAATGTTTGATTATGCAAATATTTTATTTTCAATTATACATATATATAAAATATTCTGCACTCTCACATCAAAATTTTCACTTTTATCTGTGAATTTTTTTTAAGTTTTCACAAGTGAAACAGTGCCATCTTGTGTATTACAGACTTTTATTTCTTGCCAAATAGAATATTCTTTCCTGGGGCTACTCAAACTTTGTCCTCCTGCAACAAAGATTATGAACTGTGGTAGCTGAATATTGCGTTTTGCTTAGGAAAACACTCTAATTTAGATCTTCCATCGAATTCACAGAGCTCTGTTAAAATAACTTATTATTATCCAATTAAGAACGAAAATGCAAATGTTTTCAAACGTAGCACTACGAAAAAAGGCTAAATTCAATTCTCCATAACCACGTCTCTTTCTCATGCCACATCTGAGACGTCAGCCTCTGTGGATGTTGGCTTAGGAAGGCTGTTTTAGTTTACAGCTTTAACACTTATCTTACGTAGGCTAAATGTCCATGTATTTAAAGTTCCTGAGTACCTATGTAAGAGCTCATGATACAGTTGCAAAAATATCAATAACAGTCATTAAAATAAACATATTTATCTTGCAAAATTGTATTTATAGTTAATACATATTTCTGCAAGACATTACTGTTCCAGACAAACAGAAATGGTAAGAATTCTACTACTGTATAAGAATGAAAGAAGTAACAATTTTAATCAACAGTTCACATTTGCATTCACTTGAATGATTTTAAAAAAAAGGATAGGAATATTTGGTTGAACAAACACCACTAAAGCAATGGAATAATTTATACCTCTATGAGCAGCTCTTGATGGATGCTTTTGTAATTTTAAAGTTAAGTGGTGACATGACCTGCCTATGATTTGGATAGACATATACACAAAACAGTTATTTCATCAGTTGATAATTCAACAATGTTTGCATCTAGAAGATTACTAATTCCTGCTGATTATCTCTGTTTAACTTTGCTCCAAAAAAAGCAGATTGCTTACAGTACAAACTCAGTGGTATAGTGTTAAAATGAAAATTCCTTGTCTATTTTTGAAGTAATCACATCTATTGCTATAATTGGAAGTTTTCATCATGTCTCAGACTTCTTACAAATTGGCACATGTTTTACATAGCTTTTAAAATATATAATCACTCTTAAATTCAGAAATAAACACACAAGATTATTCAGCCCCATACAGCATCTGAGAAAGACGATTTCTAGGGAAAAAACACTAAACAAGTGGCAAGACTGAATGTCAAGAGTCAATATGCACCAGAAAAGCAATTATGAACTGAAAGAAGTCTACATTAGGAAATAAAAATTCTATCTATCACTGGTATAATCTCAAGGGTCCTTTAAGTCACTCTTCTAACTTCATGTGCCAAAATTGATAGAAATATAATTGTAAGATTACAGCAATACTTATGAAAAATATGTTTTTGAGGCACAAGTTTGACAGATCACAAAGTAAAGAATTTAGTGAGGTTATGAATAAAGAATAAATAGAAAGACACATCTCTCCTGTTTATTTCCCATTGGGTAATTTTCCAGTCTTCAGTGTTCTTGTCATAAATAATTCAAAACTGATGAGACTACGGGAAGCAAGACTCATTTCCTGCTAATGCTTTGTGCTTTTGCTTTTGTCTCTTGCAGCGTTCTAAGAATGTCCCTCTTGTCCCAAGTGCCTTGTTGGACAACAACTTCTCGATCTCTCTCTGCCCTGCAGCACCCTGGTGCTGCCTGAGCCCGCTGGCCGCCGCTGCAGAATGGGTGCAGCTCCTGATGCGCGTGTGCGCCTGGCTCTCGGGGCAGGAATCATAGAAAAGGTACCAGCAGAAGCCAACTAAAAATTGTAACAACAAGCCCATCAGGCACACGTATCAAAGCTTACATTTCAAAAAAGAAAGAGCAAGTTCTAAAAGAGCAGAGAACAAGAAGCAGACCAAATCGAAAGGTGGTTGCTAAAAAAGTTCTCCTTTAAAGCACAGAGCACACCTCAATCGGTTTGTTTTTTGTAGTCGTGTTCTCAGGCCAAAGCTCGGACAACCTTCGCAGAGAGGACTGGCAATCAGTCAGATTAAAGAAAAAAGCCAAAAACAAAACGTACACACACAAAGCAAGAAAAGCAAAGCCAGGGCAATGAACAGTGAGGCCTTGTTGCCCATGTACGGCCTGTAGCACAGTCCACCACCTGCCAACTCTCTCAAGCCACGCATGTAAGATACAAACATGTTGTCTGCACTATGGATACCTGAGAAACATTTTAGGCAAGTTAGGTCATTAATCAACCTATCTAGTTTACTAGTTAGTTAAACAAGCTAAGCAAGACAAGCTGAGGTACCTGCCTCTAAGGGCCGTCGCTTCGCAGTAGCCTGTGGACAGCATCAGCATTTACAACTGTGCCTGCAAGTGACTACAAGGAGAGCTGGAGACAGTGCGGCGCGTCCGTTCCGAACATGAAATGGCAAGAACAAAATCAAAAATATTTACATAAACAAATCTTTACAAAAGTATCTTAGCTTAGAGTCTCCTAACGTTTTCAAATGCTTGCTAATGCAAACATGTTCGATATTAAATGGTAATTCAAATACATCATTTCAGTGTGTTTGTTTAGTCTGCATGCTTCAGTTTGGAAGTAACAGAAATAGAGTAATTCAGTTCGTGATCATTAATTTGACAAATATCAGGCACAAATTAGGAAAAAATATCTGTTATTCTGCTAGTGCACTATATTTGGATTTCCCTTAAGCTAACAGGAAAGTGAGAGTCCAATCTTATAATACACAATATAGATCAGCTGCAACTTAAGACCACTATCACAGACCCTTATCACATCCCTAGAAGACTATTTAAGCACAAGAAGTGCCGATATGGAAGTATTTTTTATTATACAAATACGTTCATCACGATCAAAGCATTATACAGCATAACATACAATTTTACTCAACAAATTTCTATATATCTATATACACATATATAAGACGACTTTTATTAGGAAGCAACTTTAAAATTCCTCATAAGTCAATTAATCTTTAATCACAAAATTTAAACACTTTTCCATTTCCCTTTAAACCATTGCTACCATTCAATTATGTTTCAAATTATGTACACTTTGGTTTTGTTTTATTTTTCAAGAGAACTTGGCAAGATAAGCAACTGAGAATACAGATTTTTGAATAAGTACATATGGAATTCTAATTTCTACAATTTATGGGGTTCAAATTGTTCTAATTAGATGGAATTATCTCTAAATAATTCTCACGTTATCTCCTTTTTCCAAATATTAGAAAGCCAGTTTGCATTAATTTAGGATTGAACTAACCACAAGCTTAACTCTACCATCCCCATCACAATAGCTACTTTATTTTTCTTAGAGAAATATTTACTGAACATGTTCATCAATGGGTTGGTTATAGAGCCTCGATAACAAAAAACACATTTACAGGCAGTTAATGGTCAAATATTCTGGACGAAAAATATAAAGAGTTAAGGACTGCTAATGACAGCAAAGCTCCAGAAAGGGCTAGGGAGATGATAGCAAAGGGAATGACAAACTATAAGCAAATGTAACCATTTAAATCAATACCCTATTCAATAGGAACATTTAAATCAATGCTCCCAATAGGCACAGCCTTTGGTCTTTGCATTGCATTCAGCCAACCTGTGAAGTACCAATATCTAGAATTACCAGCAAGAACTGAAAACATACATTTCTTCTTGTTGTTGTTTTAATTTGAGTTGTGAGAAAGAGGAAACAGGGAAAGAAAAAAGAGGTGGCTTCCTTTTTGCAGCAAAGCCCTCATAGGGTATCAAAATATATCAAGGATATCAAAGGATATCAAAATACGACATCCCAATATCTGTCATAGTTTGGAAGCTTTCCAGACACAGCTCGTATTCAGCCTCGTCTTCCTATATCTGCTACCTGATGCAGTGTCAATTATCCTCTGGAGATAGGCCAGATATTAAAATGGATGCACAGGGCCCATTTGGGAAGCGCAAACCCTGGTTATGTCTTTGTTATTTTAGTTCTTATTACTTTTTCTCATTTGTCTGCTCATAAGGCCTGCTGACAGTAGAACCTTTCCCATTGCTTTGATTTTCATGCCTCATTCTTAATTTTGCAGTAAAAGGAGTTTGTGTGTGATTAGGTTACAGCACATAATTTGCTGGTAATTCCAGGGTCAGTCAATATCAGGCTAACAGTCACTAACAATTCAACTTCCTCTAGGTTGTCAAAAATGATTTAAAAATAATTCTCAAGAGAGAGCTGATTATTTTCTTTCACTTCTTTCAAAATGTAGCAAAGTACATCCAAGCTGCAGCCAGAGGCCACTTCAACATAATTTGTACCATACCAAGGCAATGAAAGGCAAACTGCACCCATTTAAAAGTAAACACATGGCATTTGAGACTGACTCCTTTCTATGTTAGCTACTAATGCTCTTTATGTCATCTGTCTTACAAGAAGAGTTGACGCAAGCTGAAAAGATGTGATAGCAGAGAAGCAACCGAAGATAGTAAACGAGAATATACCAGCTAATGGAGTACATCCTTTGCCTTAATTTGAGTGGGAAATTATACTGAACAGCCATCTTACCACTAATTTAAGTATTTTAATGATCAAGAGAATTTCTACACCTGCAACTAATTTACTACCTACACACGTCTACTACGCACATTGCTACAGTAGATGGTTTCTGTTTCTTGCATTTTCTAGGTCTAGTTGCCAGTAAAATGAATTTATAAAAAGACAGTTTTGGGCAGGAGGTTAGTGGGAGGGATCGGTAAAATATTTTTTCCATAGGAAATGCAGTCTTCTTTTAGCCACAGTATGCAGGGCTCGGTTAAGAAAACAGCAGACACTCTGAAAACAGATTTCTCTGCAGACTGAACAAGCCACCTGCTTCAGTCAAGAAGGTAACGCTCAAATCCTCTACACGGGGAGGAGAAAAGCAGTGCCTACAAGTCCAAAAATTACTTGAAACCTATAAAATGTGAGAATATAATAAATCACACAACTTGCATGCTTTTAATGATGCCGATTAATTGTTGTAATGTAAAATACATTGTTCTCCGAGAACGGTGGAATGGTATCCAGCTGCTTAGATATTTTTCTTCAACATTAATTGTTTTTTTAAAAAGGGATTTCAAAATACCGCCCCCCCCAAAAAAAAAAAGGAAAAAGAAAAAAAAAACTCATGAAATCCTCATGAATCATTTCTCTCATTAAATCCTTGTATGAACTAACACAACTGATTCACAAATGACTTGATACCATGAATTTATATCAGCCGGCCACACTTCATTAACAATCCTTCAGACAGTTGACATCTTAGATGTTACATGAAATCAGCATGTATTCCCATTAAGTTTACCTCGGTGACCTAAAACAAAATCTTCCTTAATCAGATAATTTTGTTCTCAACTACACTTCTGAATATTCAATGGCTACAGTCCAGCCTGAACAAAAGTTCCATACAGAAGTTAACTTTTCTTCCACTTTACCTGTAGGAAAAATTAACACGTTTCTGTCTTCACTCCAGTATTATTTTTTTAGTAAAAAAATGAGAGACAAGAGCTACAGATAATCATTATATGACATTTCAATGAAGATTAAGTGCATGGAGCAGTAAGTGACCACAGGGAAGACCTGCTCCAGGAGTTATTAATCATTATGATTATAAAAGTGTGAGATTGAAAAAACTGGCACACAGTCAAAGTGTTCTGACTGTGAGAACATGACCTGACTTTTCCAGCTTCTCTGAAGAAATTCGGCCTTAGTCCACTCTGTGTTGCTCAAGTGTGACACACTGTGAGTGTATGATAAATAACAAAGTTCTTAGTTCTTTTAGCTACTCTGTTCCACAAAAATAGACTTCAAAATGATGAAGAATCTGTATGCAAACCTCATTTTCTCTTTTTATCTGATTTCTGCTAACACAATTATCAGCCAATGTTACAGTACATTATTTGGACTGACATTTTAAGAACTTCATGAGGTCCAGCAAAGCTTACACATTGGAGAAAATAAGTGTAACTCACCCTGTATTTCCAATATCTGTCACATCATTTACTATGTACCATGGAATGCAAATACTGCTCAGCTTTACATACGTATATGTTGAAGTATTTAAGAACAAATTAGTAGGATTTCACAGATGGTTTGAAAAAGTACATGAAATAGAAACATGAAATAAAATTCTAAGTCATTATTTCAAATGTTTTTGGTAGAGAAAATTGACACCACAGGCGGTAAGCTCTAGATCAGTATTGATGTTTGATCTGAAATCAGTACCTTATGACTCAGTCCAGACAGGTGGATTCCATCATGCAAGAATACTAACTGAAACACTGATTTGTCTTTTATAAGGATGCTACTATTCAGAATGAACGCAGTGATCTCTATTTCATATACAGGAGTCCCAAACTTCCAAGCACGATAGCTACATAAAGCTTTTCTTCGGTCTCAGGTAGACCAACAGGAATTAACATTTCTGCTCTTAGTGCTTAAACAACATCAGTTGGCTTTTTAAAACAGATATTCATTCACAACAGTTCTCACAGTACAAAGCTTTTGCATGCTTACCACAAACAAAAACTGGTCCCTCTGAAATTTCAAACTGAACAACTGAAATTGCAATAATTGTTTTTAATTGTAGACCTCAACCTAGAAGATTTCTTGAGGAAGAAAGGGTTAACCAAATTGGGCCTCAAAGATTCAATAAGTATCCTTACTGGAGTCAAAGCCTGATATTTATCCTCTGCGTCTCTAAAGCTGGCCAGACATCTCCCTATCTTGGAAGGTTTGCTTTTCCACAAGAAAGAATACATATTTGAGTCTAGCCTACTCATCACACTTCACAGCAGGTTTCCCAAAGAATCATGCCAGAAGAGTATCTCCTAAAGAAGTTTTATTTAAGGAACAGATAAGTCTTGAAACCTTAGACAAGATGTTAGCAAAAAAAAAAAAAAAAAAAAAAAAAAAAAAAAAAATTCAGTGATTCATCTTTTTGTGTTGGAATGAAAAGCATTAGCAGCTCCAAAATAGAGACAGCAGCTGGAAAGAATAGGTAAGAGAAGGTGAAATAGGATAAGACATGTTAAATGTAAGCTATTCTTCATTCTGATACATTTCAACTCTTCTTCTACTTCTCTTGCCCAATTTTATTCATTAAAGGCAAGCAAGTTGATGCTCTTGTTGATGTTCCAGTCATCTCTTAAATCACATTCATGAAATATTATCATTGATATTCTTGCAAATGTTCCACATACATCTTGCTCATATAAAAGAACATCTGCTACTTTATCGTCCTTGCACAGGAACTTCTCAGGTATTTTCTTTCTGGACGCTTTTTTTTTCTTCTTCTTTTCAGTATACTCTGAAATTCATATTCTGAAAACATAGTGGAGAGCTTTAAAACCACTATTGCTGCAGAAGGTCATGCAGATTTGATGCAGATATGTCCCTCCCTCCCCTGTGTGGAGATAGACAAAGGTTATGGAGTGTTTATCCTCGAAGAAGTTCAAAACCCAACTGGACATGAACCTGGGCAACCTGCTCCAGGTGACTCTGCTTGAGCAGCAGGGTTGGATCAGGTGGTCTCCAGAGGTCCCTCTCAACCTCAGCTGTCCTGTAATTCTGATTGTAAAGGTCATGAAAATAGTGAACCTGAACTTTCCACATTATTGCCCTTACTTCTAGACTATACTTTCTTTCCTCCTCATTCTCTTGGTGTCCTTTGTATTTTATTGCAACTGAGATGGAGAACCAAGCACTAGCAGATTTGAAAAAAATATATACATAGGAAGAAAATTTCTTGCGCAGCCAGAACTCTTGAAGCAGTAGGTGAAGAGTAGACAGCTTAATTACTAGAAAAGCTGGTCTAGCCAGTGAAAGAATGTTTTATCACCTCTCAAATGTAACTTCTCTCAGCACTTTACCACACTGCATTCTTCACAGGACTTAGTTGAAAATTTAATGACACAGTCCTCTGAAAAATATGACAAAAAATTATCACTTAGGATTTGCCTTTATTCTACCTTAACCCCTTAATACAAGAAATGGAGTGCTGTTGTTTTATACACTGACTTATCAGCTATTAGCTTTTGGTAGCTTATTCACAATGCCACAGAGCAAAAGGAGGCAGGATGTAACTGTGTTCTTTCTTCTTTCAGTGAAAACTGTGTTTCTTTCTTAGGATTTAATGACTTGCCTTAACAAAGCAGTATTTCACATCTGCTCACCAGTGCTTTGAAATCTGACTGGTATTTCAAATATAGATCAGCGATAAACAGCAATGTATCAAGTCAAAAGAAGGTGTCTGGTGGAAGATGCTGAGATCAATGCTAGGTCATGGTTTAATTAAATTTTGCATTAGTGATCTGAAAAGGAGTAGAGAGAGCATGCTAATAAGATTCACAGATACAAACTGGAAGGTGCGACACAGTTCAAACACAACAGAGAACTTGGGAATGTGGGGGAGGAAAACCTGCTGTCCTCAATTTGGAAAAAATTCCATTAACTGGAAGAGATGCCTCCCCAAGCCACTCCCCACTAACAGACAAGCAAAACCAAATCCAGAAATAAAATCTAAATACTAACATTTAGTGATGACAGGTGTTCTAATTAAAGATACCTTGGAGCCAGCCATGATGAACAGCAAGTCAGACAATTCTCTTCAGTGCCAGTATTGGCAGGGATGGATGAAGCTCAGACTGCAGGGGGAGGAGGCAGTGATCCACCCCACATCAGATACCCCAGCATCACATCACTGGGAATATTTATATATATATATATATAAACTTGGACTGATAAACTGATCTGTTAAAAAAACAACCAAGAAAATGATTGACTGAGGGGTTAGAATAATTGAGACACATAAAGAGCATAAAAAAATCCCTAAGTGACCCACATTCAGAATGACATAATTGAGCTAAATAAGGTTAGAACAGTTTAAATAGAATACTTCTATAGATTTGCAACATCCTTTTTTATCCTTTGGTGGAAGAAGGATCAGCTACTTCTAGGAATGAATTGCCTGGAAAAATGTTTTTGAACTTGATCATGAAAAAAATATTACAGCAATGATAAGAAAATATTCTCAAGGGTATGGTTAGAAGCATGTCAATCTCAGGCAGCTGTATCTAAGCATATGTTCAAAGTTACAGAATCAAACCCAAACCAAATACAAATAAGTATAAAAGAGTAAACAGAACCCATAATTTCCTTTTTATGAGGTCATTATGGGACCTATCTAATAAAAGATAATGAAAATGAATGGTGTACATTTAGCTCCACTAAAGTCAGAGCTAAAACTTGCTGGCCCTTTGCTTTTAGTAACATCCTAAAAGGGGTAATTTATATGACATACCAGCTTGGGCACCAGGAACAATCAGAGGCTATCTGCTTTTCTAGAGATGCTAAGCAAATGTCCTTTATTTCAGTTCATTTGAGGAATTCTCGTATGTAATACAGACCTTCACGCCTAATACTGTTAAAAACAGATTACAAAACGCATAAAGTCTGTATTAATGTTTATTAACTACACTGATTTAATAAAGGAATATTTACATTTGCATTAGCTACATACAAATGATCAAAGTGAATTTTGAAATTTCCTGTCATTTTCCAGTTGAAGTACTTTTCTTCTTGTTACAGCAATACGGTTTGTGCTTAATTTACCTTAAGATAGAGCTAAATTCCTATAACCTTTGCAATTCTGCTAATACTTCTTCCTAATCAGGAATCTTAATGAATTTCTCTTTCTACTAGTAAATTACATGAATGTGCATTTAATTATGAGGAGCACTTATTAAATGAGATAGATAGAGTGTAAATGAACTTCCATTTAACCGTAGCACTACTTGAAATCTGAAGATGTCAAAGATGAATAATAAGGGTCCAAAGCTGTAACCTGCTTTCTCCAGAACTGCTGAAGTCACTCTATTAGAAAGAAAGGCAATAAAATGCTGTTGGGATTTGTTAAGACTATGGAACTGTGACCAAATTCTTATTTGTTCTGCTTTGAGAGGTTATAGATCGTTGTCCATGCAATGCATCAACATTTAAAAGGACCAGGCAATTAAAAACTACTGCATGGTGTAACACCCTTGGATCATCTGAGGAAGGTCTTGGTGAAGGATAATGCTATCGTGCTCCAAAAAACACCATGGAAATGGAAGCTGAGACAGTATACATTAATCAGAAGGCTCTTGAATAACAGGTTTTTTAAAACTGGTTTCGCTAAGCTCATTTAATCTGTAGAGGCTAGTCCTCAGCACAGGAATATTTTACTTTTGTCTTGCTTTTGCAGTAAATATTATAACAAGCAACATCAGGACTTTTAAGTAGCCTGAACTGCCTCCAAGGACAGAGAATCAAACAACATGGTGAAGGGCAGGGTCTCCACCTCACCCGGCCTTCTCACTTTGTATTCTGTTAGGCAACCATTTAACTATGCATCACTTAGTCATTAAATTTTTTTTATTTTTATATATATATATATATAAAATAAGATGAAAATACCTGCTCCTGACATGAAAGAAAAAGATAGAAAAAAATAATTTACCTAGTTGAATGCAACATTACAGTTATTGTCAAATTCCAAACTCAACTTACAAAGCAAAAAATCTGGAAAAAGTACAGAATTTTCCATACACCAAATCAATTTTCTCAATTAGGAATTACCTACATATATAAATATTTTATAAACAAGTAACTTAACATAAAAATATATTTCAACTTAAGCTCTTCAAAATCTACTCCCTTTAAAACTGAATACCAGACTTCTGCAATTTGCAGGGAAGGGAGCGTGGGGCCCATGAAGGACTTCAGCTTGTGTTTGGAATATTAATAGCTGAAATTTCTTAAACTAAGGGAAAAAAAGGGAAGATGGATGTAGATTTAACCCCTTCTCAAGCAGAAAACATGAGTTCATAGAACATTTGCCATTGGAACAATTACTTCATAGAGTTACTTTAGAAATGTTACTTGAATGTTGCTTGGAAGTGGTAAAAATCACAATACTTAAAGAAGGGAGACAGATTTTTTTCCTTCAAATGCTGCAATTCTAATATTCACGCAGCCAGCAATTTTCTCTTGCAGAAAACAAGCAATCTTGGTTACAGAAGCGGTGTGGGTAGGTTCCTGCAGCAAAGCAGCCTGTATATTTAAAGCCTTGAGTGGGCGCTTGCTTGGGGATGTTTACATTCTACCATCATGTACCTCCCTGACCTTCTGTTCCTCAACTACATTCTGCATGTCTATTCCTATAGGCTTTATTTATGGGTTTTTGATATCCATGCTTTTTGCTTTTGTCTGTATAATTAAAAGTGCAGAAGCAACCCAAAGCAACTCAAAAATGTAGGTACTTGCCCTTTGCCCCAAACTTTCGGAGAGAATTGCAAGACGATATATAAATCATTTTGGATGATGTATTAAGTACACTTACTTTATCCATTGGTAAATTATATTGGCTTTTAATTTAATTTTTAATTTTGCTCTAAACATCCAGAGCAAAAACAATTTTGCACTGCATTAGGAATGATCCCCAAAATAATTCTTTATTGAGAAATTTAGCAATTCAAATTTACACTACAGGATGTTATCAGCTGCCAAAAAGCTCAGCGTAAATCTTTTTAATAGGGATTACACGTGGCTATCAATAGCAGAACAGAATATTAAACATTTTATGCATAATGCATTTTTATTCCAGATTCAGATGATAAAGAGCCGGCCTGTGCAGTTACTTCTGTGCACCTGCTTGGCCCTCCTGAAACAGGAGGTCCCATTGCCCTAGCAGAACTAGGGAGAAGAGCAAGAATTGATGCAACTGAGACCTGCAATTTTCCACCCTGCAAATACCACCAAGTGTTCCACTGCCGCCACCCTCTCACAGGGCTGTACACGGTCCTCCCTGGGGGGTGTTGTCACTCCCTGGAGGGTGTTGGGAACTAAGCCATGAAGAGCTCAGGTTTCCTCGGTACTCCGAAGCAGCGTGACGTGAGGGAAACCAGGAAGTGCTTCACTGCTACTATCTATCTGCCAAAAACACCGAAAAAATTCTTCCTGATTACTGTTTTCATTACATTAAAGTGAGCATTTTGGCACACATTTTTTTCCCAACGTAAAACAAAAACAAAAAACTTTCTTGAAAGAAGAAAAGACAATTTAAGATACAGGTACTGAACGACCTCAATGAAAGCACAGCCTGTGCGGTCATATCATCTACCCACACCTGGAAAAAAACCACACAAATTGAAAACTGATGCAAAGAATCTCCAACCACAACCAGCATAAAACGTGCTATGAGCCAGGATGAGTCAAGAAAAGCTAAGCAGGGTTACGGAGCTCATAAACTGGGCTGGGGGTTACGGTTTGGAGTGGGGCACTGGTGTGGCTAAACCATTCTGTAAGGTCCTAAGGATCTTAAGAATCAAACCAACGGTCACATCCACTCTGCTTTTTTAGTGAACTCTTCACTGACACTCTAGTAGAAATGTCCAAATATTTATGTGCTTTGCATTATGCTGCATGAAGCTTGAAGCTTATCTCAAATTTTATCCATTTGAGCTGTAGGTATGACTGGAAATTCTTGCAGTTGTCTTCTCGCTCCCAACTCCATTTCTGTTCACAGTGTTAATGTTCAAAGCAAGCAGGATAAATCCTCGGGCTAATGACCAATAAGATGATTTGTCATGGGTTGTTAATATCCACTTTGAGTATTTTTTTTCCTCAAAGACCAACAATTTCTACACAAACGTATTGCTGAGAAAAGCATATACCAAGAGTATGTTTTGCGCAGCCTGAATGTTTTTACTTAACTTCTGCTTTCCATTCCTGCACTTGAGGAAAGCTAACTCATGCCATGCATTTAGATCTATCACTGAGCCATTAGATTAACACAGAGTTAAGATCTAGCTCAAATATGAGGGAGAACAGACACCTAGGATAGAAAAATTCTGATGACTCCAGCTATAAAATGCAGCCACTTCTTTTCAATCTCTGAAATACAGTTTTTGTCTAACTTCTGCTTCCTTCCCTTTCAGATCAGGTGCCAGTAAGCCATTCATTTTGTTCATTCCGCCTTCTCTATCACTTTGGATTACAGCTTTCAGATTTGGATTAAGCCTATTCTTAGTGCTTCTAAATCAAAGCTGTGTATTTGATTTTCATTCTGTCAGAAAAAAGTACTTAAGTAGCAGGATTTGATGCGATATCCCTAATGTCTCCCAGAACAAACCTGACAGTAACTCACAGAAATAACTTTACAATTAGTGCAAACTTTGTTTAAACAAAGTGCATTTCACAGAAAGAAAAAAAAACCCTAAGAAACAGCAAACATGAAATTGATATTTAGAAATGAGAGGTCTTCCTACCTGCAGTCACGAACAGCAAAAAAAACCCTCTTACACACAAAACGCATGCATTAAGCTCTAACTCTCTATTATAACAAAAACGCCTGAAGCTCGGCCCCACCAGTATCCTCCATTTAAACCTATATTCCTTTCCACGCGTCCTCACAGCCAGGCGGTCGCTGAGCTCAAGGAGGCCGCTCTCCCTCCCAGTGTGAGCACGCAGGGCTCAGCTCCACTGCTCGCCTGGCTCCTATACCAGCCTATACCAACAGTCTGCCTCAACCACCAGTATTTCTGAATACGAAAGAAAAGAATATTATGTCCGCTAACCTTTTCATCCTTCTAACAACAAAAAAAGAACCTTAAAATCCTGGATGTTTTGGACGTGAATCCTCATGTTTTGAGGAGGAAGTCTATCACATCTATATCGCATTCTGTCAGCCTGGAAAAGCTCTTCTGTGTTTTTGTAAGTGTTTCACCTCTTAAATCAAGATTAATGTTGGGCAAATAATATCCCAGAAGAGAAAAAACAAGAAATTCAGAAGAAAAGGGATATGCTCCCTGACAAAAAATAATACAGAGTATTTACGAAGGCAGCAAGCTCATTCATCTACATGCAACAGCAACTCATTTGTCACACATTCTATAAAAAATGGGCTGAAGGTTATTACTGGCTGGTAGAGATTTCTTCACAGACATGATTTTAAACATGATAGCTGCTTTTGAATGAACAAGCACCATTCCCAGACCTTTCCAAGCGATCAATCTCTGCTTGACTGGCATGCTCTTTGGGCATTCCCTGGTCTCCACTCATGCCAAGATGCATCTGTCACCAGGCCATGCATTATGACAGCCTCCTCCTGGCTTCATCCCAGAGCTTCTAGCCCATAGGTTCCTGCCCTTTCTCTGCCTAAAGATTTGAAAGATGTTCTCATTGCACTCAGGGTTGATCCTGTCCCAACCTCATCCTTAATCGCTTCTCTAAACCCACCATTTCACACACATTGCAAGTACATTTGTGCTCTTTCCACAAGCTCCTTATGTTCCTTCTTCCTTGTTCCTTCTCTATTTCATGGCTATCTGTGTAAATAATTCAGCTCACGTAAATTCTCCACTTGCTTTAATCAGTTATTTTTCTCTGTTTAGAAAGTAGAAGCTTTGATATATGCCAAGATCTTGAATCCTGGTAGGGAATGGAGGAGACGGTGATGTCACTCCCGAAGCTAAGTGCTGGTATCCATCCTGTGACCTAACGAGAGACCCATTAAACCTGACACAGGATACAGGAGAGGGAGCGAGCGGCTCGCTGTGCCGTGCACGTTTCCTTCCTGCCTTCCCCTGGTCTCTCACATTAACAGTGTGCTACCTATGGATGGCTCAAACTTTATCCTGAGAGCTGGAACCCATCTGCAGCAGCATTTATAATTTATCCATGAAAATGAACAGAAAAATAAAAAATCATGGAATGTGGGCCAGACGCTATAATTTCAGAGTATATGGAGGAAACAAAAAGTTATTCAATATTTCTGTTCTGTTTTCTGTGACTGACTTTTAAAGAAAAACTCATACTACCATAAGAAAGGGAAGTACCAACGCCTTCCTTTTGAAGAGATGCTTTTTTCCTTATCTTTATTTTGAAAGTGATACTGTATTGCTGAGCTGCTTTGAAAAAATTCTGTGTAAACAAATGCACAACTGGAAAAAAAGCTGGAACTGACAAGAATAAAGCTAATTAAATTCTTATTTGGAAAGAATAGTCATATTGTGACAAAACCCAGAGGATGAACAGAAAATAGAAGTGACACAACACTGGGTAAAAAATGACTTGTGCATTTAGGCAGAGCTTTCAAGTGCTGTGCTAGTGAAAGGTGCTAAACTGCGTTCCTGTGTATTCTGAAATAACTGTGCAAGCCAGACTATTAAAACCCTGCATGCATTTTCATCCACTTGAGAGGTTTAAAAAAACTAATCATTTCAAGTGGTAAAATACAGAACGCCAGGGAGACTGCCACAGGAACTCTTAATTTCAGTGTCCTTTCAGATCACTTATTAGATTTCAAACGTTAGCATAAACAAAATCAAAGGCAAATAGTGGGTTGGGAGGTACCGGGATGAGGCACTTGTAATCAGGCCTTGTTCTAGGAATCGACTGCCCTCCTTGATTAGAGCACATCTAACACTTACTTTGCATCCACGTAACTAAACCCCTCCGTGCTCCGAAGCTGCGGAAAGGAGACGGTGCCTGCACGGAGCCCAGGTCACTGCTGGAGTCGGGGGCTCCACGCGCGGCACCAGCCGCGCAGCCCCGGACCTGAAACACGGAGCAAGAGACACATGGGGCAGGTCCGTCTCACACTGTGAAAAAGACACTGGTCACGCAAATAAAGGCTAGTGACAGGTTCCAACGTAACCAGCTTTTAGCTGTGAGCGGACACAGCAAAGACAGACTTTTTGCTCCGATGTTTTGACCACGTGTTTAGAAATTTACCTTGAAATCCTTCTACCACAGTTGCGTCAGGTGCTGTTTTCATTACACTACCAACATTTAGTTATTATTTGCTTCCTAGAACGTTTTTTTTTTTTACTGTATCTGCTTTGCAAATAGTGTAATTCATGTTCAACTTGAAATGATCCTAAAATTACTTTTGTTTGTTTGTTTGTTTTTTGAGTGATACAGGGTGATGAATTCTTATTCTCTGCTTCTGTCTTTTACATCATTAGTTTAGATATAATCTAATGCACTTCTAGTGAAGCAAAACATTAGTGTTGATATTCCTTTTTCAAAGCGAAAAACAGTATTTGAAAACTACTTCACAAATTAATTCCAGCTTTTACAAATGGCTTTCACAGTAGAAATCTTTGAACAAGCTGGAATGTTTAATGCTCACATTTTCTAAAATGTAAGTTGACATTTTTGTAAATTTCAATATGTTTTCTAATCCAAAATGATTTTTTAATTTCATTTGGCAGAAGACTCATTGTACGAGGTATTTACATTTTCAGGCAACTAAAATATTCATCATCCTCAGGTTTTAAGAGATTCTAATATCTGAGCCTAAGAAAACTGATTTCTCCATTTATATCCAGGCAATTGTCGGAGACCAGTATCCAACAACACTAAATCCCAGTTCTGGAGCCCAGCTACCGCTCTAAAAAGCGTAATTTGCACACTTGCTAGATACTAGCCCAAGAGATTGCCATAAATCCCCAAGAAATAAAACTGAATGCTACATGTCATTTTCAGCACAAGGTGCTATGTTCATGTAAAAAAAAATGTACAGCATGACGGCATGTGCAATTCCAAAAGAGACTGGAAATCTGGGCAGCAGGACAAGAGGTCAAAGTCCCTCTTTCCTCCTGTCCCAGCAGGACAAGGTGAAAGTATAGACTTTCAATCTTGCAAGAAAAGCGAGCTTCTTTAGCCCATTAAACTCTGGACTAAGGTAGATGTGAAATCTTCCATTTCTCGAGTCAAAGGTTTGCTCACCAGCTCCTACCGAGCCTCTACCAGCCAACAGTAAAACATATTTCTGGTTAATTCGGAACAAGAACTGTCTAAATGCATTTGCAATTTTACATTTATAGACTTATCTCTTTAAGATGTATTAAAAGAGCAAGGCAGAATATTCTAAAAGTTTCACAGTACGAAGTTTCTTAGTAGTTCCTTGCTAAAGAAGACCTATACAATCAGGGAAAGGCATTAAAGGACAGTTCAAGGAGTGCATCATGAAGATTCAAAGGAAGGATGTGTAAGAAGAGCAGTAGTTTGCTGCCAAGCTCAGCTGTCACCTGCCCTGATTCTTAGATAGCATGAAGACTCTTCGGAAAGTTGACTCCTCTCTGCCACCAAGGACATAAGCAAACCAGGATCTTTGCCACAGAAACCAGCATTAGGGAGGGACTTGAAGTCACATGGGTAGCTTGGCCACGACCTAGCTCTATGAAATGACAAAAAAGTCGAACAGAGCAAGGTTAAATAAACCAGCATATTGAACAAGCAAGGACAAACTTATTTTGCTTGTTTTTCCTCATAATGTATTAGATTTTATCACTATTTCACACATCTCCAAACCTGTCTTTTTTTAAATCTTTATATCATCTTTGCTTTATGTAATTGGAAAAAACTCATGATAACGCTGAAGGATCCTGCTAGAGGAAAATGCATTGATGTCACAAATACATACAAAGCTGAAACATAGTGACTAAACATCATAAAATATTTTACTTGGTGCTTTGCTTCAACAGACCAAGTAAAATGAGATTAATTTTCCCAATGTCAGAAAATAGAAACATTGTGTTACCATACCTCTGAAAGCTACATGCATTTAATACTGACACTGCGCGCCCCTAAACCACAAATCATAGAATCATAGAATCATAGAATGCTTAGGGTTGGAAGGGACCTCTAGAGATCATCTAGTCCAACCCCCCTGCATACGCAGGGACACCTAAAGCACGTGGCACAGGACTGCATCCAAGCGGGTTTTGAAGATCTCCAGAGAAGGAGACTCCACAACCTCTCTGGGCAGCCTGTTCCAGTGCTCTGTCACCCTCACGGTTAAGAAATTTTTCCTTAAGTTCCTATGGAATTTTTGATGTTTCAGTTTCCGGCCATTTCCTCTAGTCCTATCAGTGGCCACCACTGAAAAGAGACCATCCCCGTCCTCTGCACTCCCTCCCTTGAGGTATTTATATACACTGATTAGATCCCCTCTCAGCCTTCTCTTCTCCAGGCTGAACAGGCCCAGCTCCCTCAGCCTCTCCTCACAGGGCAGATGTTCCAGGCCCCTGATCATCCTTGTGGCCCTGCGCTGGACTCTCTCCAGCAGCTCCACATCCCTCTTGTACTGTGGAGCCCAGAACTGGACACAGTACTCCAGATGCGGCCTCACCAGGGCTGAGTAGAGGGGCAGGATCACCTCCCTCGACCTCAAATACTACCTGTGAGACAAGCATGTATCTCAGTGGGAGTCAGAAAAAGGCACTGGAGATCCAATTTCCAAAAAGCACTGTTCTCAAATTTCACAGGTAGAGGGCTCCCCTAAAGTTCATCAATAATTTTAAATTCCTTTTTCTGATAGAAAATGTAGGGAGGCTCTCAGATAAGGGAGCAGGATGCTAAACAAGTGAAGATGTATTTGCCAATTCCTCTCTGGTCTTCTTTACAGTAGCTCAAGTGCAAGACCATCAGAAGAGAGGTATTTGTGGCTACAGATACCAGGAGGGAAAAAATGGTACTCTGCATGTATTTATTAGGAATAATTAGGAAAATTTATAGGAATAATATTATACACAGACAGTTTAAAGTACTCAAGAGGACTTCTGGTTCCCAAAGACTGCAAATCCATCTTACTAAGCATATAATGCAAAGCAAAAAGAAAGATCTGAGAGGTCAAATGTCTTGAGCAGATAGGAAGTTTCTAAAGTATTTAAGGAAATACAAGCAGCAGATATGCAACTTTTTTTTAAACAGAGAATATATTTTTAGCTAAAATATATACATCATGATCATGCACTTATATGCTTACATCATTTAAAAAGTCATGAGGTGATTACATCACTAAAATCTTCAGCATGATCTTCCAATCAAGTGAAAAAAAAAAAAAAAAAGCAAACCATACAAGTCTGAAAGGAAGGCAGAAAGGACACAGTTTAAATTGCTAAGATAGACCTTCTGCAAAAAAAGAAAAGAGCTTCAGGTCAGGACAAAGAAATCAAGGATATCTAAAGCTAGGTAGTACTGTTGTCGAGGAAAGGCCTGATTTAAAGGCATTTAAGGCATCAAAGGACAAAAATGGCTTTTGAAACAAACTGAATATAAAGAAGGAAAAGAAAAACTACAGTTGAAAGGAATTTTGGAAACATAACCTAAACGTAAATATTTTCAGAGCGTAAATAGAAAGAATGTTTGCGGGATCCCAGCATTTTGGATTATAAGAAGAATATTTTGCCTGTTCTTGGAATAAAACTAAAGAAAATTGAAATTAGAATCACTAGATTTGTTTCCTGTAAGCTTTGGTGGTATATTTATAAAGGTGGAAAAAGAAAACAAAAACTTGCTGAGCTTAAACAGTTCTTGTAACATTGTTAAATGTGCTATTTTTAAACCTGTGAAAGGCAATGATGAATTTCTTAGTATATCCTCCATTACTCAGCCTGTTTACTGAAGACCTTCTGTTGTCTCCTCTAGTGAGATATTTTGAATTTATTTCTATACCATACTTCATATCTACATGGCAGAAATCTTTCTTGCATCTGTTTAAAATGTAAGATATATACTATACTGTATAGCCATCTATATTGTATACAGAATGGGAAGGATTTTTTTTTCTTTTTCTTTCAGAATATCTTACCCTGAGATTTTTCACAGTAACCATGGCACAAAAAGAAAGCTCCAACTGAAAAGTTAAAAACAATATGAAACCTCCTAGGTTTTTTAGCTTAGCATCTGAGTATATCTAATTTATTAGATAGAAGGATGGCAGCAGATTAAGAGAGAAGCAGATTTATGACTAAATAATTCCCACCGCTCACCAAAAAGCAGAACAAGATAGAAAAGTATCTGGCATTTCCATTCAACTCGAGCCACATCTGAAGATGTGAAAAGAGTCACTAATGTTTAAAAGCACTTACTCCTGTTCTTATACACAAGCAGCAACATTAATAAATAATTACCAGAGCTTTTAAAGCAAACATACCTCAAAGACATAGGTGTCTTAATTCATCCAAAGAATTAGTATCATCTCAGCTGCCTTTTTGTCTTCTGGTTTGCAATATGTTGTGTAGCCTAGGAAAAATAAATCCCTACTTATTTTCACACTGAAAGCATGAGGCCAGACCCAAGGAAAAAAAAAAAGAAGTTAATAGCATTGCTGTTAATTCCTCTGTAATCCTACCTCATTATCTTAAGCAAATAAATCTCAGAAAAGGATTGCCTTATTAAAACTGAATTAGAAAACTGAATGTCATCTGTGTAGAGAGCCATTCTCTGAAATCTCAGTCAGCAAGGAAACTCATAAATAGGGCATTATATAAAAATGTTTCTATCAGGCAATCCTTAGCAGATTTTCAACAGATGTGCATGTAACTACGATTTCACAGATTCCTAAAATAAAATGTGTCGACATCGTTTACCATGAACTTTCAAAAGAGAGTCTAAAAAATGTACTCATTTAGAGTCTGTTGAAGGAACAATATTGTAAAGATATGTAAAGTGCAGCAAGAAAGGATACTGATTATTTTCCCTCCCACTCTTGCATGCCACTGTAATATTTGATTTACCTAGGAGTTTTTTTTTTTTTTTTAAGAGAGGGTTATTATGTTTTGATTTTGTTTCTATAGATTACCTGAAGCTCGGAAAGCAAAGCCCCCTGGCACTTCTTAAACACTCGTCTACGCATTTTCATATGCATTCGCCAAGCATATGAGCAGTGAAGAAGCAGTGCATGCTATAAACAGAAACCAGACAGCTACTGCGGTAACATCGTTTTAAGTTTTCCAAACAATGTTTATCACTTGTAAGCCTACTTTATACATATGTTACTTAGGAATGGAAAGCAACAGTTATCAGATCCTTGAAAAACAAGAAAACTATTATAAAAAAGCCTTTTTATTCAGGAATGACAACTTTGTTATTAAGTTAAAGGCATCTGTAGATAACAGTTGCCCTTTTCATTTTAATCCTCATTAGTATCACACTTCCTTGACTCATTTTGAAAATGCTATTCTTATCTTAGTCACCCTATGACTACTTCCTTATTTCACAATACCTGTGAAGTCGTACCAATATAATGGAATTACTTGGAAAAATAGAAAATAATAAAAAAAGAAGAACGCAGCTTGCTTGCTTAAAGGGTTACACAACTGAGTGAAGCCAGCACTGGAAAAACATTGTGTAGAGCACCTTACACGGGTGGTGTACAGCACCTTAATAACACGCAAAAACAACTAAGGAAAATAGTTTTCACACAAAAGAAACAATAGGCAAACAGAAGTAAAACAGAAATGAAATCTACTTACCCACGTCAAATACGAAAAATAATGAGGAAAGGCTGCAGCTCCTTTCCATACTCACAAGCTAGCAACGCAGCAAGCAAAAAAAGTAGTCAGAAAAAAGTGATTTCTGGCAACAGCTGGTCCCAACTCCCTTTACCTTGTTAATGTACAAAAAAAGTACATAATTACAAAAACAAGCAAACAAAACAAAAACCAAGCCAGAATACATGAAAGCCAATGTATGCTACAGAAAAGAAAACAAGACTTCTAGCATTGATAGCAATATTCAAGCACTGTCATGTATTACTTTATCAAGGCAGATACGTTAAGGGCCTGCAGACTCTATTATTCAGGTTAAGGGAATCAAAAAATTCAAATTGCGATCAGTAAGGCCAAATCTTTATTTACGAGGAAAAGGAAAGCATGGAATCAAAGTAGGCTTGATTTGAGGATTTTGTATCACTTATTCAGCTGCTAATATGGTAATGGGTAATATGGTAATGGCTAGTATAATAACCCCCTTATATTATGTTTTCTAATTTTTCTAATTTCATCGCCCTCTTTCATAACAATATTTGAGACTTGCAAGGTCTGAGCTGAACCATCACCTCTTCATTTGGGTATTACAAGTTTTTCATAGCACAATGAATATGGAATAGCTAGGCAACAGTGGCAAAAATTCTTGCTAGGATGAGGCATGTTTCAAATATTGTTTAGATGTGCAAAGTGGCTACAAACATTATTTGCCTCACACTAATATCCTTTTTATCCTCCTTGATACATTAGGGAAGAGAAGTTTTCAAATGTGGTGTTTCATAGAGCTAGAGAATTGTGGTCACTCTCACAAGCCGCTGCACTACTACTAAATCAAGAGGAATATTTCACCAGATTTATTGATCTCATCATGTTTTGCAGAACGAGGCAAAATATTTCATTCTTTTAGCTTGTCAAATACTGTGATGTTTCTGTTCATCTAACTGTTCAACTTTTTTAGATACTTCAAAGGCTCCTAGTAACCTGGCAACTTCACAATTCACGCGTTTGTCCACAACGCTCAAGTTTGATTTTTTTTTCTTCCTGTGTTTCTAGATCAACAATTTCAATATTATACATACCCATTTACCACTTTGTGAAATCAGTAATGTATTTACTCTTAATGACAGCAGACTGGAAAAAAGTCACCAATTCAGTCTAGCATTTTGAGACATATGAAAATCTGCAGTTTACTACTGGAAAGGTTTTGCTTTTACAAAATACCCATCTCTGTTTTCTCCAGTTGTTTCAATCATTTAAAGTTGTGAAAGATTGATCCATTTCTACCTTAACGCTAGTATACAAAGAACAAAGAATGTAACAGGAATTAAGTTCTTAAAACCCGTTGATGCTGACCCATATCTAGAGATGTAGCTTCTTTCAGGAGAATCCTTGCCACAAAATCTATACTGAGAAAAGGGAGAAACCTCAAGTTTATTCCTGAAGCATCACGCTGACCCTCTTCTGCTGTGCTAGGACACACAGGAATTCAACTCCCGTGGCCATGCTAGCGGCTGGATTCTTGGAAATCATTAATTCTAGCTTTACGAAGCAGTTCAGGCCAGAGACGCGTTCCTTAGACACCCCCCAGCGTCTCATGTCACAGTAATGCCAGGCTGCTGGCTCCTCAAATAAGGCCATTACTTAGAAAAAAGGCAGGATGATTCACATATTCATATATTTATATTTTATAATTTTTATATTGTTGTATAATAAGGACTTACTAGTTTTTCACCAATTTTTTTTTCAAGCTCAATTTCCAAAAAACTGTGACCTGCTGATCAAAAGCTTGTGCAATCTTAGGCCAGGCAAGTCAGATGTCTTAGGGACAGCTATTCACCCTACATGAATGTACAGATTTATCCCCCAAACTATATCCCATCTTCAGAAGCACCAACCTAACTGACCAGTAGAAAATTTAAAGCCGAATTAATGTGAGGATAATATTGATTGACTACATGGGTTCCTTTTCCATTGCAGAATTAGTTGCCCTGTTGTTTTCCTTGGCATTTCTTATATTAAGTAAATAACCTTCTACTTGAATTGATTAATGTTCATGCTTATTATGTGTTCTGATTAGTGTCACCGAGAGCAAAGCTAATAAGATTAAAATGTTCCATGTGAAAATGAGGTTCAGATTTCCTCATTTAAAAATAAATAAATAAATAATATATTGCTTCTGCTATCAGCATAATTTCCCCCTCTTTCTTTTCCACTGTGAAGAACTGTTTGTTCAATAGTATGAAGCCAATCAAAATTTCTTAATTTCCAAAGTTTACAGATGTTGCACAGGATTCCTTTCCGCTGTTTCTACTTACAACAAAAAGTATCCTAATGTTGTTCAGAGAAGACCTTTATTTATTTTTGAAAAAATATAAGACTATGTTTCAATTTGACTGCTGGAAATATATTTTAAGTAAATCTATGCACAATGAGGCACCTAAGATACAAAACAGTAATGCTCTCAGGAGTTAACTCAGTTTGACACTTTTTAGCTGACAGTTTCAATTAATTTCTCATTATAATGAGATTATTATTCTGAGAGAAATGTTAAAACATTTCTAGGATAAAAATTACCATATTCTAAGCTATTTTATTTCATTAATTTACTCTATGGTACCAAAACTAACGATACAGATAAACCTGGGAATAAATTTGCATTTCCTATACTTCTTCCAGTTCCACAAAGTATGAATAACTAAGAAATGTAGTAAGAAAATCAAGTGCAGTGCATTTTTTCCTTATTTTGGATTATATAATTAAGGATATTTACTGAATAGAGCCAATCCCACTTGCCTATGTAGCCCTCTTTATTTGTCATAAGTTTTGTATGGGCATAGAAATTTATAACAATTCCTAATTCCTGTCAGCACTCCTATTTCTTAACTGAAAACTGACATAACATTCAGGACTTTAACCTGTTCCCATTTGCCACATCTTTAAACACTTAACAAACTTACTTTTCAGCATGAAGAAAAAAAATAATGAAACAAATACATGCTCCTACAGGAAAAGGAGGAATTAATAATACGCCTTTTCATTGTCAAATCTAGTGTTTACTCCTACTTCTGAACAGAACTTCTAGAACTTCTTTGATCTAGTATATCTGTTATTGGAAACATGGGGAACACCCGCGGAAACACTCAGAAAATACAGAAGTTAACTATACCCGCTACACCAATGAAGCTTTGAATACTTGAGTTCAGGGCCAAAATGTTTGTGAATATAAATGTGACTGTATCACAAGACTCTGAGTACTTCAGTACTCAAGAGCTTCTTGAAAACCAAGTACACAACAGTTCAAGGGAAAACAATCTGCAAGTCAATTGGACCAATAGGATAAGACTCATTTGGTAGAAAGTAAAACTATTAAGCTATTAACAGGACCATTTACACTGCACAGCCTCGTGCACTTAAGGTATCAATATTTTTCCCACAGAGATTAGTTAGAAAACTGCTACATTTCTTCTATTTTTTTTTCCCGAATTACATCTATTGTAACCTAGTTCTCCTACTGCCCAATATGTAGGTTTTTGCATCGCACAAAATCTAAGTATGTTTTTCCCTTATACTGCATTGAACAAGATCTGAGTTTTTGGAACACAGTTGGGCCACAACTCTTTCTCTGCTACTGTCTTTGTGGCAAAGGAAGTGATTTTGGCTTTTCTTCTTTTGCAGCCTTTTTCCTGCTCTGTACTAGCTACATTGAACAAGCAGGGCCAAGACTTCACTCAGGCCGCATGCACCCAAAAGTGGAACAGACATGTATCTAGGTCCTAATTCACTCGGAAGATACGTGTCCTTTTGTTCCCATACACAGGCTTGTAACTTGCATCAAGAAATATGGAAAGGACGTGCACCTAATCATGTCAGATTAGACCTGGTCTGACAGGATGACCATTCTGCTATCGTTTCATCTGAACAAAAGCGGACAAATGATAACAGAGTCTGAGCATCTGAAACTTTCAGAAAACTTAATCAGCACTTTACTGTTTATAATAAATGAATCCTATAGAGATTAAAACATAAGTGATTGCTAGTTGTAAAAATATCTGCATTTTACCTCATACATAAGTTAAATTGCTTTTGTTTATGATTTTAAGAGTAGAATTATATACACCAACTATCCTTTAAATAGGATCCTTAAACTATCCTTCGCTTAAGGGAGATTCCACAGCCATTTAGGTCTACATTATCAAACTGTTTGCAATGGTCTGTCCAAACATTCCGTGGCTGCAAAAAACTGGAAGCATATACATGGGCACAGACAGCAGCGCTCAGATATCTGTAAGGACTACACCATTTCCTGGGCCAGTCCCACGATCATTTGCAGAAGTACTTACTCATATGCAGGAATTAACATACAACATTTAGAGATCACACAAGAACCTCCTTCAAAAAGTGATCATTCAGTTGCTGAAGTAGTCAGTATAATCTAAGTGGAAGCCACAAGAAATCAGCTAGCTAAATCGTAGGCCGAAATAGATAACTGTGTGTTATCAATGAAAATATGATGTATAAACTCCAAATGGTTTCTAGTTTCACACTGATTTTTAATTCATTCTGAACGTTAACTCTACTGATGCATTACAATCCAATACTTCGTCTTATCTCATTCATAAGAGACACATTCTCCTGAAAGTTTGTAGTACAAAAAGACGGTAAACGAAAAAGACAGTAAAAAAGAAAAATAATATATTTTAACACTTTCAGTAGAATTCTATCTCTCTTAACTGCTCGTGTCTGCTCTCTTATTTACTCTTTTAAAGCAGGAATTCCTGATATGAAATACTGCTGAGGGGGAAGAAAAGTCAAAACTATTAGTAAAACGAAGCTCTGGAAAGTGCTTTCCAAGCGAAACAGAAAGTTTACTGAAATGCTTCATTTTAATTTTCTCCTTGTATATGTTACGGATATAGGTATACTTACATTTCACATCTTATGCATTTAACAAAGCCAGAAAAGCCCAACGTTAACTACTGCTATTATAAGAATATTTTACTTGTCCCTCTCCGAATTGGTCACGTCTCCTTTCAGCTTCCAAGCAGGCGCATGGCGAGCTCCAAGGGGGCAGCTCTGGGCTCGCCACAGCGGTACTGGGGTCCCACAGGGAGCCACCGTGAAACTGGCTACAGGTGTCTCTGTCAGGCAAGAGAGCGCGACTGCTGCTCGCTTCTCTCAGGCACGCAGAGGTAACGGCTTGATTTTCCTCCGCTCCGACAATATTCCTCACATAAATTCCTCACTCAAGATGAAGGGAGTAAGCAGGATCTTTAAGACGCTGCTCTGAAGGTGGTTTCTCACCTCCCAGAAGGTCCCAAGGCAAACTTTGCGTGGCCACTGCCACACAGTCCCCTCCTCACAGACTACAGGCAGCTCTCAGGTTGCTCCGTAAGGCAATGACAGAAATTTTCTATTTCTTGCAAACTGTCTCCATTCAGAATACTACTTGTGGCTCAGGGAAGAGCAAAGCACTTGAAAGAACTGAAGGTTGTTTGGAGCGTCCTGAGCTGGCTGCAGTGAGTGGCGAGTCAGGAGGACCTGCACATCCCGCTTGGTGGCTGAGAGGAAGACGGGGGGATGCAGCAAGGCCTGTGCTTGCAGAAACGCTAGAGAAATCCTTGGCTTGCCATAAACAGTCCAATTTTAGCTGCAACTACAATGTTCTCTGTATTTCAAAAATACAGGAAGTAAAAAAAAGAGAAGTGAAATACTGTCATGTATTATCACAGCCCAGTTTTAAGGCGAGAGGCCTGATTAACAGATTGATACATCACTTATGGCTGTAGGATCACAGGCAATCTTTTTGGCCAGGTTTTGCTTCCGTTTCCTTATCTAACAAATCTGAACAGCAGCATTGTCTTTCCTTTCCTTTTATTCCCTCTTGTTGAGTTAGTGAGCACTTGGCTGGTTCTGTGGCATGGACCAGCTCCCTGAAGGGTCCTGCCAATACCACAGGTGAAGTGTCAGGAACGAGTGCCCAGGTTAAGACCAGACCAACCCCAATCAGCTTTTGGGAAACTGTTAGGTCCTGTGGAACGTCCTCCAGAGAAACACCTGCAGGATTTGCTTCCTTGAGCTGGCTCCGGGCAGCCCCCTTAGACATAGGATAGGGATTGCCCTTCCTTCCTTCTTTCTCTGACATAGAGGTGTTGCTTTAAGAGCCAATCGCGGAATCCACATTTAAGGTCTTCCTGCACTTCAAATTATATAGAGAAAAAGGAAATTTCCATGTATGTTTGAGAAATGTTTGGATTAAATTTCATGAAAGAGTAGCAGGAACTTCTCTAAGTTGAAATTGGAGATACAGTAGATTCTTGTCAGTAAGATAATTAAACACTAAGACAAACCAAAGAATAACAGAAATCCATCTATCATATTGTCTACGCATCAACACGATCTTTCTGAAATAAAATCATGGGGAACCATAAAAGTGTCATAAAAGCAGGGCTGAATATAGCTTGATGGTCTATATTATGCATCAATACACTCTATGATCTAGACCATCTATTCTGTGGTCAGCTATCACGCATTAGATTAAGTGAACATAGATAATTCTTTCTACCTCAATTCTTGAGGTTCTATGAAATTTCTAGATGCTACAGATTTATACATATTCACACAGTAATTTTCAAAGTTATACTGCAAGCTTTCCTATTGCATTTCATCAATATGAGCTGAACTTTTCCTATAGGGTCAATGCTTATTATTTGAAAATTAATTCAGAGTCTCTCTGTTCAATTCTCTATTAGACTATCAAAAAGTGCAAATTATGTTTCAGTGATTATGATCTTCATTTTATGACTTGTAATTAATCACTTCTAATAATTATAATCCCTCCAAATATACCACTAATCCATTAACACTATAAAAATTGCCAAATTGGGTGGATGAATATATGCAATAGAGTAAATGAAACATTAAGGATAGGATAATGTTAGAGAGGACTATCATTGGAATTTTAGTGAACCACAAACAAAATTTTGTTTTCTAATGAAGGAAGAATTCATTCTGTTGTGAATTCTGAGAGACAGATAAAGAAACTTCATTCAGGACTTTTATTGAGTATTCTGATTTGATTCATGAATCATTTAAATCATGTGCTCTTCAAATTTAATAAATTCAACTGCTTTTTTAAGATAAGTGCACAAGCAGGAAAAAAATGACAACCAGAAAACAACATAGTAATGCCACCAAGTGCATTTAGCATAAGAAACTACCTGAACAGTCTTAAATGGTACCATCCTCTATTAGGAACATATAAAACACTATAAAAAAATCACTATAAAATCGTTTAAAAAAATTCAAATTTTTGCTTACTGAGCAGGCCTGGAAATGTCCGGCCTTTAAAAAAAGAATAATAATAATAATAATAATAATAATAATAATCTTTTGCTACACTTTTTTTTATTTTGATTTATCTTCTTTACAGAAAAGAACTGATACAAAATATTCATTTTTGCATTCAAAATCATTTTGTATTCAAAAGATCCAGAAGACCTGATTTGGGACATTCTGCAGCCTACAAGTGTCATTGAATGCATCTGGACAACAGTGCTTGCTGAAAAAAACAAGATATTTTGAAGAAAGATTTCTGTTTTCCCCTATTATAGGGCAGAGAAAATCTAATTGCTCCAGTTGAGCAAGGAAAAGGACAAGGAACTGCAGCTCTATCCATCTCTTCCTTACATTCTCTCTTTCTGGAACAGAACACAGTAGGGTCATAAAGCCATAAAGTTACAAAATCTACTTTTTTTCCCCTGAAATGCCTTTCAAGAAAATTGCAGTAATCGACATGGTAACATTCCAAGTCCCATTTCATGGGCAGGACAGACTAAAGAGTGGCATTAGCAATATTTAAATTTAAGCAGGTTGCCATTTTTCTACCAAAAGAAAAAAAAATCTCCATCTCAGTATTTCTTTGAAGATTAGTGGGGACTGCCAGGATAACAAGAATACCACTAACTGCATCTGCATTGGCAAGTCTAGATGGCACAGTACAGCAGTGTTCTCAATACTTTGAAAGTAGCACTGAGCTAGAATGTTTTGCCACTGAATGAGAGGACAGTTGCTCAGCTACAACCCCAAATGTAGAGGGCTGGTCTGCTCCCAGTCTGGAGAGAGCTGGGGGATCAAGAGGCTCTATGCCATGTGTACGTGGTACAGGCACATGGTACAAAAGGAGTGAGAACTTTTAGACAGTACAGTGAGAACTGAACCGAGCACTTTAGACTGGAGATTTAGTTCACTGATTACCAGTACTGCTTCCATATATATTTACTTTTCCAACATTTTCACTATGGGGAAATACTAACAAATATGTATGAATGATAATAGCAATAAAATATGAAACTACTTAAGTATTTATCAAATAATTTTCTCAGTAGTGTGCACAATGGGAGACACAGACTCAGAAATTTACACGTACAGAGAGTTTATTTAATATTTGAATAATGGCTACATTAAAAAATGACTTGCAGGAAATGAATATAGGCAGGAGGTAGACTCTACACCGATAGTGCTGTTGCTGTTTTATTCTAAACCCACAGGCTGAGATAATCAGTGTAGCTGCTAAATAGATTAGGAGGAATACAATGAAGCTGTGAAATTATGTTAAAGCATTGCCTCTTTCATCCTCCAAAGGCTTTTGCATGGCATCTTTGTGATTTACTGATTTTCAAGTAGTGCTAGAAAAGACCTCTCTGAGGACTGGAATGCTGCTGCTAAAGCTACACATGTTAATCTGAGCCAGCTACTTTAATACCCTTGCACTCGAGTAGCCAAGAGCTTTCAAAGAATGCATACATGAGAATACTTTTGTTCTTTATTATTAATTCACCTTTGCTTAAATGCTCAACTTAGTGCCTTTCAGGCAGCAGATAGTTAGCTCAATTCCCACTAAAGTCAGGCTCTATGTACATTCGAGAGGTACTTAGAGGAAGGCAACTAATTTAATGCTGTTGTCTGGATCGTTAATGTGCTAGTATGGGACTCCCAGATCACTAATTTAAGAACCGCTCGACAGTTGTTAAGGAATTTTTCAAGTGCTTGCACCAGCACTGAGGGAGCTGCAAAACACGGAGGGCTTGTTCTGTACCTAAACAGTTACTTACACTTCTGGATTACCATGACATGTTACGCTCCTCTGGCAAAGCTGCAGGAAGAACTGCACAACGCAGAGAGAAGCTTAGCATCAAGCCTTCAGCGCTCACACAGGATGACAACCGCAGCGACTGACGCACTTGTCCAAAATTATTCTATTGTGGGCTGATTACGTGACGCTTCCCACAGGATCCACACACTCTATTACAGTGAAGCAATGGTAATTCACTCCTCATGAATTACCTCCTCAGCCCCACGGCTTGCTATACACCCTACGAGAGGGATGTATAGGGCACAGAGCGCAGCCAGCAACTGTGCTCTTGGAGACAGCAGTTTCCTACAGTAAAGTTTTCTTTTGCATCAAGTGAGCTTGCAAGAAGAATCCATAACCGCCGAACTGGGGTGTCTGCTTAAACACACAGATGCTGTCATACACCCTCACACACACAGACAGGAGCGATCCTGTTAATTGCCAAGTAAACTATTGTGTTTTTAGCAATATAGAAAATCAGTTTACTCATCTAGGCAGCTAACATGGTCTTAGCAGACAGTTTTAATGAAAATCTTCTGTATACAGAGGCATACGGACATATAAATAACTGGCACTGCAACACTGCAGTCACTGCAGTCATTTAAGCTCCCTGCAGTCACCCAGGGCACTCATGCAGCCAGATGTGCAGAATATTATTAATAGCACTGGGAACAAGCAGAATCTTTTAAAAAATAAAACAATGAAATGACTTCAGGGCCGAAATGCGAGAAAAGCACCTATTAGCAGCTCACCTGATGTCCTGCAACTGGCATGAAGGCAACATCACAGGATGTTGCCTTCACAACATGCAGCAGAGAGGAGAAAACTCAAACACGGTAGCAGGGCCACCTTTGGTTTCAACTATCATTATAGGCTCTTGTCCTCAGGGAATTTGGGGACCACTTAAAGACCCGAACAAGTTAAAAGAAGGTTTTCTCTACACTTCTAACAGCACTCTGAGCTTCTGATGAGGCCTGTTTGAAAACTTGCCATGACATGTCCTGTATTAAGTTGGGGTTAAGTATGAGTAGTGGCAGGAAGGAAAATAGCAGTTATTACTGACAGCTTTAGGAGCTGTTCAATGACACCTTGATGGAAAGAGTGAAGATGCTATAAGTACTATGCAGTGCGTAGTACAGTGTAAGAACACACAGAGGGGCTAGTTTGGTAAAGGGGCTAGTTTCATGCAGCTAATTTGGGCTACAATAGCACTGTAAACAGAAAAACTGGATTTTTTAATTGTCTGACTTTACCAATTCTGCTCAAATAGATAATTAACACGTTTGTTAAAATGGATAATTACTACTGAACCAATTCATGAAAACTGTGCGCAAAAACACCTTCTCTGCAATTCTCTTGCAACTGAGTTAAGCACACTATTTGCAAGTGCAATTTACATTTTTACCACGTGGGTTATGAAAAATGTGCTGAAAGCCAAAACATCCATTTAGTGTGAAGTAAGGTGTTATCTCTTTTTAATGTAACTCTGGAGGGCATTCAGTACAGATTTTTTTTTTATGATTATATTTCTCCTTTCTATATTTTCTGGCCCATAAAAGAGATTCAGGAATGATTCATCCTCAAAAGCCACAGCACAAGGGAAATCACAACACACTCGCTTCCGCAGATGCGCGCTCCTGTTCTTCCACTCACATAAAGAGCTGTACAAGTGCCAAGCGTGTGATTCTACCTGAAAACATGAAGTCTTCACAGTTGCCTACTGAGCGCTACACAGTCGCACACGAGCTACGCGACCCCCGCAGCTCATCCACCCAACCCATGGATTACCGATAAGAAAGAGGAACCACAGTAGCTCTAGCCAAGATTTCAAGTCAACAGGACCAGCTCCACAGGCATTTATTGTAGGTCACTACATGCTAAACATTTTTTTTTCATTAGAATTGCTCTAAATATCTCTTCATCCTGCTCACTTCAGCCTCTCCACAGCTGACCTCCCACTTCCAGTCTCCTCATAGCCGTATTACTGTATACGTTTCCTTCTAATTTTCTTCCATGCTATGCCATATATTACATGCATATTTATCCAGTTCTTCATACAGAATCATAGAATTGTTAAGAAACCAGAGACCATCTAGTCCAACCCCCTGCACACGCATGGTCACCTAGAGCACGTGGCACAGGACTGCGTCCAAGGGGGTTTTGAAGATCTCCAGAGAAGGAGACTCCACAACCTCTCCGGGCAGCCTGTTCCAGTGCTCTGTCACCCTCACTGTTAAGAAATTTTTCCTTAAGTTCCTGTGAAACCTTTGGTGTTTCAGTTTGTGGCCATTTCCTCTAGTTCTGTCAGTGGCCACCACTGAAAAGAGGCTGGTCTCATCCACCTCACTCCCTCCTTTGAGGTACTTATAGACACTGATCAGGTCTCCTCTCAGCCTTCTCTTCTCCTGGCTGAACAGGCCCATCTCTCTCAGCCTTTCCTCATAGGGCAGATGTTCCAGGCCCCTGATCATCCTTGTAGCCCTGCGCTGGACTCTCTCCAGTAGCTCCACATCCCTCTTGTACTAGGGAGCCCAGATCTGGTCACATTGCTCCAGATGTGGCCTAGACTCTCAAAGATATGTCAATCCATACAAGTCAATCCATAGAGCAGAAAGAGCATAGCACTGAAAGCTAACGCGAAACTTGGAATTGCAGTAAAAACAGAAAATTGTTTCTACATTAGATGCTCTCAAAGGAACTCTTCAGCTTGTTTAGCCCGTACTGATATATTAAAAGAAAGACTGAAGATCAAAAGCATGCTCAGAGAGAGGAAAAGACTTCCACTTTCATAGGGAGCCGAGCTTTTTCTAAGAAGCTAAATGTCTTTTGAGATTCTCAGAAAGAATTTGCAACCAACAGTAACTCTGAGTGGTTCCTGATGCAAAGCATAAAGCACGAGCAGAAAAGTCAGATAAAATATTGTCTTCTTTGGGGCCCCTGCTGCACTAAAGAGACCCTTTCCCCTTCCCCTTCCAGGGCTCTCACTTGGGACCTGCTGCTGCTCTTCTGAGGAGGCTTTTCGGGAAGAATTTGCTATTCCCCTGTTCCCCCTCTCTCCTTTTGTTGCTATTTTCATCCTAAAGTAATTTTTTCATCAGTTGATGTATACCATAAACTAATGCCCTGCTAATGGGTATTTGTGCACATGAACCTGGCCTGTCATCCTTTGTGCAACATGGTAAAGCAGCAGGGGAAAAAAAAAATCTTGGCCATTAACTTTGGATGTTTCAGTTGAAAACATTAACAGTAGGAAAGGCACCCTATGCCACATGCACTAGGCATCCCGGCTAGAGCAGGGGAGTTGGACTAGATGATCGCTAGAGGTCTCTTCCAACTTCAACCATTCTGTGATTCTGTGTAATTGCAAAGAAGATTGCTTAAACATTAAAATTAATGACTAAGGTGACAATATTTCACCCCTTCCTAAAGTTCCAACTATATCAACGGAAGTTTTGTAGAAGCGTAACACATTGGCCAGAGGTCAGACAAATGTTGTATTTCTTTCCATCAATTATAAGACACGAGTATACCACCCAGCCCAAGTGACTGCAAGTAAACATCCTGATGCTCATATGAGATTCTGAAGACCTTGGTGACACTTAAAGCCTGACTCAGAGGTGGATCTCTGCTCTCCAGGGCCTTCAGAGCAACGGTGTCTCCCCTACTCTGCTATTCCGTGCAGCCTCCCAGCTAGTTTAACCATCTCCAGAACTGAAGAGCTGAGAAGCATTAGCTCTCACTCATGCTTCATCCCAGATGAGGTCACTCTTGGAAGCCAAACTACGTGCATCCAAATTATTCCACCAAGATCATGCACCTTGCTCCAACTGCCACACGACATAAATTGCTTGAGGTTTTAGAGATTACCAATTTTTTTTTTCAACCCACCCATCTCTGTTAATGATCTGCTCTCCACTTTCTCATGATATTCACAGCACACCTAAAACCGTGCAAAATATATCTCATTCTGAATATCTTACAAGCAGACTTGTAAGTTTTCAAAAGAAAAAGGTGCTCTTTAGCTGTTTATTTTTAGATTGGCATATGAATCTGCTAAGGGAAACCGGTTTTATAGGCTTATTTTCCTCATAAATTACTTGGACTGCCTGATGAGGGCATAGAGATTTTTTTGATACCTAGGCATTACCAGGTATCTCTAAGTATACAGTATATATATATATATATAGTTTGCAGTATAAGCAAATTGTTCCATGACTAGTGAAGATTCTCAATTTTTTCTTCCTTTACATTTGTGCTTATTCCTATTTTTACCATAACACCAGCTCTCCTATCACACCCTGCTAAACAAAAGCTGGCACAGGCGGCACCTGAACACAGGTGAACACAGCTGAACAGACTTGTTCTTACGCAAAGGTAGCAAGTAAATAAAGCTGATAAATTAAATAGGATGCCGATACACACTGAGGGACTCCCAATAGCCGCGTGGATTTTTCCTGCTTCTCGAGGAATGGGGCGCTGCGTGGCGAGGCTCAGGACAGCGCCGGGCCCCCGACCAGCTCCAGCGCTGCGGCTTGTGCCGCACTTGCCAAGCGCGTAGGCCTTGCACTTGAGCAAGCTGCAGTTTTAGCACACCTGAAAAGCAGGATGTAAATTTAAGGGCTACGAGCACATCCATACAATCCTAAACACAGAAGGGTCGTATAGATAATATATATAATGCAACATCTTCCTGTAACTAACATTAATTTGAAAAATAAAGCTGAATCATCTATCACTCAGATTTTTATCAGTCAGTATTATTTTCATACAAAATAGCACAGGCTTAACATAGTAAATCAATGCAATTTCCCAAGTAACAGAACAAAACCTTAAAGAAACACCCATCTAAATCTCTCTGAAAGAAAATTTATTAAACTGCCAAGCTTACAAAAGAAAAGCTACTTTTCTGATTCGGAACTCATTATGATTATTCCTGTCATTTCTTAAGTCATTAGTTTAAAAATTGTTTTTCCCTGTGACCAAGTTTGTTTAAATTTTAATTTTTTCCTTCATAAACATTTTAAGAAAAATGACTTCTTTCAGATTATGCGAGGTGAATGTTGTGGAACTGCATTCTCATTTTATACTTCGACACACAACGTAAGAAAGATATATTCATTAGAAACTGAAAAAAAGATGGAGCAATCCTTTCACTTAAATATTTTCCACTGATGGTCTTTATTTAAACCAAGTGCATAGGCTTAACAGGCTGGAGCTTTACCTGATCTGTATTCTTCAAAAGTAAAAAGATCGCTTGGTTATTGATTTTCTTTTCTAGCTATGAGGAGGAAGGTAGATCCAATTTTAAAATGTAGTTGCTAATGTGTTGATTTTTTCATTTAAAATGATCAAAGAACTAAAATAATGCTTTCCAGTTGTATGCCAATTCATTTGGGGAAATATCAGACCAGCAATAAAAGTAAAACTAAAATAACTGACAGAGCTGAGGTTATGACTGAATTCAGACTGAACACAGAATTCTAACAAGAAAATTGTAATTAAAGAAACAAACAAGACAGAAGAGTATGAACAAATGTAAAGGCATTGATTTTTGAGATATTATAAATTTTGTAAAGAAATCAAAATCCATTGAAGTGACAAAACATCCCAGGTAGCAGTCTGATAACATCATAAATAAATAAATAAATCCCGTTTGCTAAACATTCTTCAGTTTGACTGGGCAACTGTCCTCTTCCAAGCAGACAAGTGCCAGCTTGTTAACTGCTTGTTAACTGCCTGCATTGCAGTATCTTTCCCATCACAACTGTGTTCAGCTGCCTCTCTCTTAGCCAAGGTGAGCAATGGTCTTTTTTGCTGGAAGGGATAATGTTTCCTATGCCATCACTCTACAAGCTAAAGAAACTATTATTCATAAAAACATAGTATGATTGGGAATTCGGGCCTAATATTGGATTCTTTGGGCACCTCTTCCACAAAAATGTGTACAAGGGAGAGAGAGGTTAAATCAAAGACAGAAGGCAGTGAACTAGATTCAAGCACGCAGCAAGCAATCTCATTTTACTACATTTTCACTGAATGTGACCAGGTAAAACTTGCAGGCCTACAACAAAGCATAGTGAGAGTCAGTGGAGAAACAACAAATGAGTGTAACAGTAGCGCTATCCAGAATGAATTAAGTTAAAACAAACAAAAAACTAGGATCTTGAAACCAATCCAGAGACTATCCAAGAGCCTCCTCCCAGAGACAGAGAATGAGAAGGATAAGGAACGCAACTAAGCCACGTCATCGAGCCAGGCAAGCACCGCGGCTCGTACGCTGTGAAACCCCCTTGGCCACTTGGTGCCAGGCCAAGGTGCCTCGGGGAGGTGACGACACGCGAGGCCCTCCCTCGCGATACAAAACACAGATGGCAAAAACCGGCGGCTGCAGCTGGCCGGGCGCTGAGCACGATTTCACTTTGGTTGTCACATGAACCCTGCTCATAATCTGCTCAGCTGCAACCGCTGCTGAGACCCATCAGCAGAGTTTTTATTTCATAGTAAACACGTAACTTAAATACCAGGCTATAAAATTTTCAGCAAAGAGCATGCGTTCCTTTATGTTTGCCTGACATTTTGATAGTAAAATACAAATAATAATTAACTAAGTGAATAAAGTTATATTATGTAAAGCCCAGAAAGAGTATTAGGAACTCCAAAAGCTTGAGTGCTCTATTTTGGAGCCTTGCAAAGGAAACACTGATGTCTGCAATATACAAAGGGCCAGAACTCAAGTAACATCTGTCCTTTGAAAGAAGCACAAGGCATTCTCAAGATTAACTATGATTCATCTGATTATATGTTAGGCTGAGTCAGACAGGGCAGAACCGATGCATTATTTTCCCCACAACACTTTATAGTAGAAAAGTAGGCTTCTGGGCAAGATAATTTTTAGAAATATCCTCCACTAGGAAACATCCCTTTGCTATAGGTAAACAAACTTGTAAAAACTTGTTAATGAAATGTCATTACTTTGTGTGGGTTGCACCAGCTTTCTCTATAAAGACCTCTGACCTAGAAGACTATTACACAAATGACAGCAAATTTTGCTATTGTGCTTGTTGCTATTGTTTTGCACGAATCCAGTCTCTCTTGTATTTTATGTCCTATCACTGAAGAATCTTTCTGTTAAAATCAGGGAAAATTAATACTTTATTTTTTTTTCCACTTTTTATTCTCAATTATGGAGACAAAGGAATAAAGCCCAGTTCCGAAAGGTAGGTCTATTCTTCATTTCCAGTTAACAGTAGGCGTCGCTGGCACCACTCTGTGCTTTTGCTCCTTGGAAATACGACTGGTTTCTCCATGCAGTGAGTGAGTGTCTTTACTCCACGGCTCATTAGGTACCACAGAAGAATGCAAGATTTGGATGTGCAAAAATGTTTGGACATTTTTTATATAGCAAACACTGGCTATAGTCTTTCTATTGAACATTAAATTGCTTGCTCATTTTAAATTTTACCTAATAAATCCTTTTTGAAATATAACTATTCAGTAAAACAAACTGAAGAGTTCACCAAAATTCTTATTTCTCAAAGATTGTTTTACTTTAAAAAAAATTAAAAAACATATTTGGAACTAGTATCTTTGTTTTCTAATACATATCGCATTCTTCTATACGAAGTTTTACTTAGGGTATCTTGTCCTAAAGGAACTGAGGAAAGATTTTTGACTTCCAGCTAAAATCTCAATATTGAAAGAAACAGTATCTGCTTGACACTGTAATTAGGTCCTGGAAAGGTAAACACTTTTCTAATGTCTTTTTTTTTTTTTCCTCCTCATTTACAAAACCTCCTTACTTCAAAAATACTGCATTTACATAACTGCTTTTTTCCACATCACAGTTTCTTACATGTGTTAAATGACATTACAAATCTACACCTGCAACAGGGATAGATCTGAAGACAGCCCTATATATATATATGTGTATATATATATACATTTTGCCCTGTGTGTGGTCAATACAAACAGCCACTGCAATGTATCCCCATGAAAACCCACCATAATTCGGAAAATGAATGCAGGCTTCTCAAAGAAAGCTCTAAGCTGTAAGAGAACAGAAACTACCACTGAAGTATTAAGTGAACTTTGGTACCTTTTATGTAAGACAACGGAGATGGGGATGTTGTTGCCCCAGCTGAGGTTGCTGCCATATAGATTTTCACAGACAGTTAAATTCGTATCGGCTGATACTCTATTTCTCTTATCTTTAAGAATGCATTTGGACTTAATCACTAAAAAGAAAAACAAACAAAACCTGCCTAAACCCACATACAACTCAAACCTAAATGCATACCTCCATAGAGTTATGGATAAAAATCTCCCTCCCAAAAACATTCACAGATATTTGAAAGACAGAACTTTTCCCTCTGTAAAAACTCAAGCACAACTCACTTTCTACCACTTCTCAAGTGACTCCCACTTGATGCTTATCACAGCTGAAGCTCTTTTCCCTAAGTATTTCAGGGAAGTAAATTTTCAATCCCTGTTTAAAGTAACTTGAGAACTAGAACAGTCTCATAGTTCCTATCTCTTCACTAGGAGAAAATCCAAAGTATTTCTTTGGATATTACTTCTAGGCTTCTCCACTTCTAACTTCACCATTTCTAGGCTTTCTGAACACATCCTAAGCAATCTGCTCGTTTTATTGCTGCCAATTTCTCTTCACAGAGATGTTTGCTCACTGCACCTGCTCCTTTTCCTGAAGTTCTCTTAAATCAACAGTGTTGTAAGACACAGGCTTCTAGAGTAACCAGGATTAAACATTTCCTCCACCAACATTTTTATCGCGTTAATTACAAAGAACAGCCAGGTATTAACAAACGAGAGATGCTGCATTTCAATGTTCTTAACGCAATTCATCTAAATGAATCACTTCATGTACTGCGGGCTCCTGTTTTGTTTCTGAAGAGAAAATGCCACTACAGAGAGAGAAGAAAAGCTCACACTATATTCTAAGAATCCCAAAATTGCTGAAGTGGAGATATCTATCAGAGACAGGGTAAATACTTTGAATAATTAATCAAATATGTAAAAATCACCATTTTAGTTGTTTTTCTCTAACCAAATACGTCATTTCAGTCAATCTCAAATATTCTGGGAATTCCTGGCAAACAGCAAGATTAAATAAAACAGAACAAAATCTTTCTGCTACTACCTGTATGTTGCCAACGGGAGATTCACTTCTCATTAAAGCACTGAATAATGATTAGGTGTATGTAGTACTTAGACTGTGGAAAATACATTTTGCTGAAATGCCATGCTTGCATGAAATGCCAGCATCAAGCCACCATATTTTGATATTGCTACAAGCTATCTTTACAAGCCACACAGACCCACTTGGGCAGAGCTGTTGGTCCTGGTGGCATCACACCAAGACAGACCACCAAAGCACTCCTTTACTGCTAGCCACATACTTGTTCTGATGCAGGATCTGAAATTCTACATGAGAGACTGGTACACAGATGCAAAGAGTCCAACTCAGACCATGAAGGAGAAACCAGCTACATTCATGATGGTCCTTCCTCACTTTCTTCCAACACCAACTTGCCATAAATCTAGGGAGTGTCTTGGAGTGTTAAGACACCCATTTTTAAAAGGATAAGGGACAGAAAGGAACTACTACCTGTTTCATATGAATGCAGCTGAAGAGCAATCTGAACAGTCTTCCCTTTGTAACTGTCTTTTGCTGTGTTCCTTATCACTTTTCATCTTATTCACAGGTTTCACTGGAGATGATTTTCTCCTAAGGTATCCCAGCAGAGAAAGAAAAGAATCAGTGCCTTCATACACAGCAATGCTGATCTCTCCCACAGAATATTTCATAGGCATTCTCCTCAATAAAGGTTTCAATTCAAAAATTGAAACTGAAATAAGAGCACTGAAGAGCTAGTAAGATGCTAATGGAATAGGAAAGACTATTCCATGCAAGAAAACTAAAGGAGCTCAGCAGAGTCAAGGACAAGGAGAAAATGACGGCTCTCTAGAAATTCATTACAAATGAGAGACAGGCACTCCTACATAAACTGAAAGAAAAAAAAAAGGAAAAATAGGTAAAGGAAACATAAAAAAGTTAAAAAACAAAAAACCACCTCTGACGAGCAAACACCCCAGGATTTCCACGCTGAGCAGTTCTCACTGGCAGCCCCGCTCTGTACTCTGTTTTGGGAGTTCCCTCTCAGCAAGGCACTGCAAGTACCTCACTGGCCACTGAAAAAACCCACGAACACCTACAGACCAACATCTTCATCAAGCTGAGATGTTCCCTATCTACCCAAAGCCACATCTGTTCAGACATAAACATCGACCTCACGTAACTTTGATCAAATGATTTGAGCGCATTAACAAAGCGACCTTCGCTGGAAGGGGGCTCGGAGGAGTCGGGCCAGGGCCGAGCTCGGGGAAGCTCAGGGAAGAGGGAGCTGCGGGAGCGGCTGCACACGGAGCTGAGCTCATCCCAACCCAATGGGGCCCGAGGGCGGCCCTGGCGTGAGGTGAACCCTAGGCCAGCGGAGGGGACCTGCTGGCTGCGTCCCAGCCCGGTGGATCAACCTCAGCGGTAAATGAGTCTCCTCCAGCAAGCGAGTGCAAATGTCTCCCTGAGGTGGCCTGACCAGCATGGGGGGCACAGACGTGGCTCAGGGCAACACAGAGTGTAAAACCCACACAAGTCACACCGGGATTTTGGAGAAGGCCACGAGCTGGAACTGTCTTCACCTCAGGGATTCCCTCCCGGTGACTGGGGCACCCAGCGCCTGGGTGCTGGCTGTAGCGGGGCCCTCCTGGACTGCGGCCCTCCCTCAGCTCGACAGCCTCTGCGGGGCCTGGTGGCGCGGGGAGGGCAGGCCACCACTCTGGGGGCAATGCTTATCCAGTACAGCGCGTTACCTGTATCATTTTAACAGAATATGATTTGAAGCACAAGGGTGAGCATCGCTGCACCTGGGCTACGCGTAGTTCAGCGTACACACTGATAACCAGACTAACACAAACTCCTGGCTTTTCACATCAGATGTGCCCTCCTGCCCACAGCAGGAGCAACATCGAATGCAGCAAATTGATGGGAACTCCAGCAACTAATCCATAACTTGGATACAACTAACTGGTAACATTTTATAGTAATCATTTTCACTCCCCATCTTGTTTCAGAGATAAAAAATAATTAAACTTAAGGAATAACATGACCACGCTAAAATGCTTTATCTGTATCCGAAAACTCCTTTTGTTTTACGGAACTTTCCTAACTTCATTCTATTCTAGTGAGAACCATTTCCCCCTGATAAGCTAAGGACACATTTGATTTGCAATTTGCAATAGCTTGAAGTAAATTAATTCGTGTACTTCTTAAACGTTGATCATCGCTAATTGTCTTCTCTCTCACACACTTTTCCCAAAGCCTCAGCAATTGCTGAAGGCACAAGTCTGTGCTTAAACTGGGGGCTGGAGACTGCACTGCAGCAGGGCACCCCATGCCTGCTGGTGGAGATGCTGCTTTGCAAAGGCCTCAGGCAGGGCTGCAAGTGGGACCTACACAACTTTCCCAGAGGTCACAACTGGCTTCTGGAGTTCTCTCCGCCTTGGTCATCACTAAATGCTGCATCTGAAACATTTTGCCTCAAAGCAGATCGCACTCGCAGGAGCTGACTGGAAGCAGCTGTTCTTGCTCTGTTCCAACAGACATCACGAATAAACCGTTTCCTCACGGAAAAATAACCAAGACAAACAGAATTACAATCACATACAAAAAACAATAGAAAAAAAAAAAGATGATTCGGCCACATTTCAAAAACACTGTAAGTATGCTCACATATACAATTTTGCTCTGTGTTTTGTTCTGATCTTACTTAAAAATGGCTAATACCAGTGCTCACTGAGGATACCTATTTGGCATCAAGTACATTCCGTTTAACTCAGCTCACAAACAAGTGCCAAACCTACCTCCCTTTGTTTTCAGAAACAATCAGACTACCATAAAAAAGATCATTTCTCTGACTAAATGCCATCATCTTCCACTGTGAGAAAATCCCACAAGCTCATACAAATGCAAAAAAAAAAAAAAAAAAAATCCAGTAATGCCTAATAGCAAAAGCAACAAATAAACACATTGGTCAAATAAGACTACGAAAATGCTTATTAATATTCCAAGCAAATTTCAATACCAAGGTTGGGGGGGAAGAGGAAGCTCATAAAAATTCACAGCTGGAAAACATGATTAACTTTTAAGGATAGTTCCCCCTTGCTAGAGCACAGGAACTCAGCGCTGCAAAGTGAGGAGCTTAATGGGAGGACTGGGCTGTTCGCATTACATGAGTGTACTCCTCTGAGATCTTCAACAAAATTAGTTAAGCTGAAGGACATGCCATCTCACGAACAGATCCATCATTAGCAGCAACCACAGTGAGGCCTTACATAGTATATAGGACATCCAGCCTGCTTCCCACCCACTGCAAAGAGAGAACAAGATATAAGCAGGCTTCTATCTACATTCCTCGAAAACTGCACTTGCAGTTAAAGAGAAAACATGTTTAAGCCATGGGAAATTTTCACCCTAGGCCAGGAAGGCGTATTACAAGGCACTTTTGTGAAACAGCTCTGAGTGAAAATGCACCAGGGCTGCAGGGCCATAATCAAGGAGCTGCAATCCATTCTTTGTGGCAGTCCCTTGAAATCATAATACAATACATAATTTTGAGTGTCATTAACTCAAAAATGAGACTTTTCCATTACAGAGTGAAAATTACTAGTTTCCTATGATGGGGGAAGAAAGGGAAAAAAAAAAAAAAAAGAGGAAGTAAAAAACCACTAGCATTCTGCTGATATATCCAACTGAATCAACCTCCAGAATCCAAATGCCTTCAAAATTCGAGACTCATAATCTGTACACCTTTCTCTTTATAACTGGTCTTTCGTTAGAAACTTCTGTATATTTGCAAGTGAAGCTCTGGTGTTCCTAAGACATTGAGACTCTTTCCACATTTATTGAACTGGGCAGTTTATTGTCCTATAAAGACATGCAGGCTGGAGATTTTATAACTGGGACTTGAAGTTTAGATTTCTCTTTTTTGTGTGTGTTTTTTTTTCAAATTCTCCATTATTATTATTCTTGAAGTACATGTTATAGAAGCACATGTTATAGAAAGAGAGATTTATCATGGATTGCTGCAGACTGCAGTTTATCTTGCATTTTTCAATGTATTAACATTTTTGTTAGAATTAAAAATTACTCTTTTTAATAAGTACTATACTACCTACATATTTGCTTTCCATTTCTAAAGTTATTTCTGCAACCAAAAGCAGCTTTTAGAAAATAAAACACACTTTTATTTCAGTAATTTTCAGTATATTAATGAAAAACCTTGTAACTTTTTTTTTAACTGCGGTTACGTCATGGCAGTTTTAGTTTCTTTTAATTTCATTTAATTTTGTTTAATTTTAGTTTTAAATTTCTTTTTGTGAACTCTCAGCAATACATGCATATGCTTTAATGGAGGTGCTTGGAAAAGAAAGCTTGCAGTTTTGAGGTTTCTATCTTTAAACTACCCCGTCATCAGTAACGGCACACTTTTTTATGATTAGTAGCGGTCACATTATTCTTCATTTACAGTTCCATTGAAACACTCGTCTTCACTTTTTTTTCTCTAATGGACACAACAGCACATATTCTCTGCTCCGGTGAAGAGCCCTTCTTTGAGACAAGTGAGTTCAGATGGAAGTTCTCCTCTTCAATGACTTGATTTTATGATAATTTACTTTTATAATTATTTTCATTGAAGAATGTTCCACCAGCAACTCATTTTCATGCTGAAGCTCAACTGCAGTAGTGAAAAAAATATTAAAAGTACATAAAAAGGAAAACAGCAAACTCAATTGATATGGTGCCTGCAGAAACGGCAGTTAAGGCATCCACTGGAACGAGTCTGGCTGTGTCGCTATGTTTGGAACACGCTTTCTTCCTGCGGGCTCATTCACGGCCAACAAGAATTCCTACTTGACATCAGCCTCCTACCAGTGTGGATTGCCCAGGATAACGACTCATGCTTAGACCTCACTAAGCTTACGCTTTCTTCTGAATCCTCCATCAAGATATTTGCATCCTAAATTCAATAGGAAGACAATGAAGCTGACAAGAGGGGAACAAAATACTCGCCTTCTGCAACTCATCAACAAAATGACTGCTTTCTGTGATTGTAGTCATTTGCTGTGCTTAATTGATTTTTTTAATGTTATTTTCAATTGAATATTAATTAAAAAAAAAACTGTTTTGTTTGGGAAAGCTCCTAAAATAGCATGGCAAATTGACCTTTTTTTTTTTTTAAATCACTGTTTGAACTGTTTATACATCTCAGTGGCTTTCTGTTGTAAAATACAGTAATCTGTTCCAGGAACAATAAAATCAGGAATTACTTCAGTGCTTCTGTTGCAATCTCTAAGCACACTCACAGGAAATTTATGAAGATATACTGCAGAAAAAGACAGCCTTGATCTAGGAAATGCTCAGAAAGAAGTAGATACATGAGCCATAGCTTCTTAATATTCTCTGGATTATTCCCTTAACAGAAAAGATGAAGTTCTGGGCTTTCCGCATACATGTTGTGCAAGAAGCTCTGAGAACACTTGTTTTTACATTCATTATGATTTAGCATCCACAAAAGAGATGTTTCGGGAAAGCCCACAGGCTGTAACAGAAAGGCATATTCAAGCTGAAATGTTTTGGGATGCTTTGCCTGACATTTGCAGGAGGACACCGCTGCGCGCGCACACACACGCGCTTGTGTTCATCTTTCCTCCACGGGGTGCCGAGCGCCAAGGGCAGCCGGTCTGCACCACGGCCCGGGCAGAGCTGCCCTGCTGCCGACACCTGCAGGCAATTCAAGGAGGGCAGGTTCTCTGCCACCCAGCAAAGCTCCTCAAGAGACAAAAACGAACCACTCCACCAGCAGCGAGGATGCACGAAAAATCCATGTGCCAGACCCACAGGGAGGCATCCGCACACTCCGGGTTCATTTACTCCCTGCTGCAGCAAATATGTAAGAGGGGAACAGAACTACTTACAGCTGAGGCAAAGCCATGCTAGGAGTTCTCAGTTACAAGAAAATAAAAAAAACCCTCTTGCTTTTTCTCTAAAATATAAAACCCCGAGTGAAACAAAATTCAAGGATTCACTCTCATCTAGGCTACATGCTTCTCATTGTGTCAAAACTCATTTTGAGACACATGAGCTCCTTTCCAACAGATTTACTTTCCATCAGCAGCAACTTCCCAAATACACTGCGTGGGAGTTCTGTTAAACTCTGCAGATCTACCTCCCTTGTTTTATACTTATTAAATGTTTATCCCTTAGAAATATTTACTTAAAGGCAAGAGAAGAAAGTATACACAAATTTTATAAAGCACTAAGACAATACGCGTATTTCTGTCAGGAACTGGAAATTGCATGTTATGAGAGTCTAGAGTCCTAACTGCTACATCTGCTAAAAAGCTGTTGCTTTACCTTTTAAAGATTTTTCAGCTAGAGAAAATTATTTATTTATGCCTCTGTTTTACCAGGTACTAGATCATCCTAAATAATGGTGCAGCTATGACACATGTGTTAAACCGTATATATCGATGCCAGGAATCTACAAAACAGATTTGGCAGTCTCACAGGAACAGATCAATCTCAAAATGATTTTTTTCCTAGGTTTATGAAGTAGCAACTGAAATTACTGGAACAACCAGGTTCCTCCAGCAGACAAGGATTTTTCTTGATATTTCAAATGTGAGTTTGGTTGCTACCACATGTTCTGGAGGCCAGAAGTACAAATGTAGGTATGGCCACTGACTACTAATGTGGCAGGTATGACCTCCTAAATCCTCAATTACTGAATATGTTTATTCAGTTTATTCATACTGTTTATTTCTTTTTTTTTTTTTTCTCATACTGCTACTAAAACCTTGCATTGCAAGAATGCACTTTATCTTGAGTTTCAGAAGGAATTTCCCTGGCAAAAGAGGAGACGAGACACAGCCCTGCATCACTATAACCCTATAAACCAAAGTGAAACACAGAAACCCTAAAGCATCTGTAAACCTCAGGTGCCCATGGTCTGTGGTGCTTCAGAGGCCTTCCTCAGAACAGGGACACCCTGACACTATCTGTGAACTTTAAATAAACCTCTGACACACACACACACACAAATATATTCTTGTATGGGCATACATATAAATAAGTATGTTTCAAAGGAAAATAAAATGGCTTTTGGTTGCTTAAAACATTTTTTTTTTCCTAGTGCAAAGTGAGAGAGAGAGAGAGAGAGAGAGAGAGATCGATCTACACTGACAAACATGAGGACTGGGGAAAAAAAATAATTAAATAAAAAGAAATCTCATTTTTAAATGTGCAAAAAGAATCTCATTTTTTCCAAGTAAGAAGTTCTTCTTTTTCAGAAAGAAGTCATATTTTCCTTAGGAAGAATATTAACTTTCATCTAGTTTAAGAACTGCTCTCCCTCTCCAAACACACAAAACTGTAACCTAACGATTGGCACTGTAATGATATATTACCATCCTTTGTGTCAGAACAAGTAAGTTCAATAATCAAAGTAATTGATTATTCAGATTGAATTTTAGTTCAATCTCACAGGTACTTCCATTTTACTTCTTTGCTTTTGTAGCAGTTAAATAGGGGTAATAGCTGAGAAGTACTAAAAGTTTAATTGATATTTTTCCACCGAAAAAAGAATAGAAAATAAATTTACCCATTAGGCTGACCTTCCCTCTAATATGTTTTCTTCCTAAAAGCTCTTCAGCCATGCTCTCTGCTGTGTTTCACAGCTAAAAACCTCTACAGGTCTATCTGGTCTTCTGTAACTTACAAAGGATGGACAAGGCAATCTCTGGAGATCCCTTCCACCTTAACATTTTTGTCGTTACGGATTCTTAACCAAAGAAATCAAGTAGCATATGGAGCTCCTACTAATTTTGCATGGGTTATTCACACCCCTGGAGCCTTACGGGGGAGAGAGCAGTTTTTCTCCAGGCTGCCAAATTCCCATCCCACAGCAAGGAGGGGAGCCAACTCCACCCTTGCTGAACAGAGCTGTTGCAGAGAGGGACACAAAGCGAGGGAACCAAGTTATGATTCATTCATAGGGTAAATTTGTTCTGAAACTGCACTTGAAAGTTAGTCACAATCCAGCTCTATGAAAGTAGTATGGCTAGTCCATGAGAACAGTCAACCTCAGATGCTCTGATGTAGGCAGATGTTCTTGTTATCAAAGTAACTGAAGTAACCCAGAAGAAATGCAGAGATTCTGCAATCATCACCGAACGGTTAATATTGTTGCTGAAAGAGTCAACTTGTACACTGCAGAATAGAGCAGCCATGCTGCTGCTAAAATGTCCCAATTTAGGCAGAGAGTATCAACACTATTTGCAGTTGCCAGAATGAACTGTCAGAGCTGTCATCAGTTAAAATCAAATTAGGTTTGACAATCAGGATTTCAACTGCAAACTGATCTTTGGTAATTAATATAATTAACAGCCCTAGATACAGAGAACAATGTACTAGCACCATCAACATATTGTTTGCTCAGATGAATCATTTTCACTTTGCTGTTTAATTGATGTGACTTTTGCTTTAGCTACACTACAATTACCATGCCATGTTACTGATAGAGCAGATAGAGGGAAAAAATGGCTAAAGCACTTGCATTTTTTTTTTAAGGATGAAAATTTAATTAACAGTTGCAAACAATTGCCTGCTCAACAGTGTGAAAAGCTACACACAAATGCTGGGCATGAAAAAAGAGTCTCTCATTTCGGCATGGAAATACCAAGATAATGTAATACTGCTACCAAACAGGATCCAACATATGTAGAATATTGCCACCATCCTACATGCAGAGAAAAATAAAACTTTACAGTAGTCGGAACACCAACACAGAATTGGCCAACTTAACTATCCTGTTGTAGAAAGATTGTTTTCCAGGCAAAAAGTTATTGCAATAGCCTTCCTGCCTCAGGAAATGGAAGCAGACATCTAGCGTAGCTGCAAAAACCTGACTACAAGGCAAGATGAAAGGCTGCTGCCCTCTCATTGCTCATCGGCACCAAGGCTCTATCAGTGGGGTGGTAACTCAAAATTTTAATGAGATATCTCCAGAAATGTTATCCACATCAGTATGACACATTCTTCTTGTTACTTTGCTTAAGAAAGAAACAACGTGAAGCGAATACTAAGTCTTAAAAATAATCATAATAAAAAAGAGAAGACAAGATTTGCCTCCATAAGTTTCTTCAGCAAGTGGCTCCTGACATGCCACTCTTGCGACCACAGAAACATTTATGCCCCAATTCATCACAGGGAATGAGTCAGCCACTGGCACAGAGCACAAAACCACCAGAGTTGAAGTCAAAGGCGGCATCTCCAGAGACCCAGGAGTTTATCATCAGTGAGGGCAAGCAGGCAAACGGATCAAACACAATTAATCAGCACCTGCTGACTAAGATAGAGCTTTTTACTAGATAAAGGTCATCCGCGAGAGCTGACAGTCCGGGAGGAATACAAATCCCACTGAAGTGCCATTTCATTACAAGCCGTTCGGCACATTCACATGCACAGTGAATATCACCCTAACCGGGTACCCATCTTGCCAGCGAATCATTCCAAAACTTGTTAGCAAGGAGCAGGCTCCTAGTTACAGCAGAGAGCAGGCACTGTAGGGAACAATAATTAACTATTGGTGTGATCTACGGGATTTTAGCACAGGCACTGCGAGGAGAAGCCCTTCAGTGAACCTCTCTCAGCACCGGCCTAACGCTTTTGTGCAGGGTTGCAGCTCGACTCCTCCGCTACCGGCTGCAGCAGCCACCGGAGGCTGCAACTGCTGCGCCGGGAGCTCAGCGCGTCTCTCAGCACGGACAACCCATCGACTGGAAGGGGCTTCAGCTCTGCCTAGAGGCCTTCGATAAATATCAAGGTGACCAGTTCAAATGAGTGAGTAGGATCTCGATCCACCTCAGTGAGGAGTGAGAAGAATCACCAGAAACAACCAGCAAAACAAATCCCCCTCTGCTCTTCCCTGTTTTTCACTTGTCAACAAAAGAAAGTCTGAAACATAACGAAGAGGTGTCCTTAAAGAATACAGTCTCCAGAGTTGCCTCTCCAGCAATTCCTGAAGAAAATAAGTGCCTTTATAGAACATAGATAAAAATCAATATTTCAAAAATGTTGCCTCCCTTTCCCTTTCCCTTCATTTTTACTTACTTTAAAATATTAAGAAAAAAAATAGATGCTAGTAAATTATATCCAATAACAACAACAATAAAAAAACTTTCTTCACCAAAAGCTGAGGATTTTTCATTAACTTTCTGAGAATACACAGCCAAGTTGATTAGAATTCGATTACACTACAGAAATTAGGAGTATCTGCAGTCCAGACAAACAAGGATTTTTTAAGAAACTCAACCTCTGGGTTTCTTTAGAAGTGCATATATACGGGCCTGTGTTTCTAAACAAGTGTCAACTGCGTCAACTATGACCCAAGAGAACATTGTTATTATTACTATTATTTTTTGAAAAGGATAGTATTCATTTCATCAAGTCCTGATTTCCTCAATATCTCCATTTGTAGATGAGTGTAACTTTAGTCCTGCGTGCTCCTGCACAGACAATTGCTCTGCATGGCCATTCCAGATAGCCTTTCTTATCTTCAATTTCTATCACTATGAACAAGAAAATTAACTTATTTGTATTAGCAGCTACCTGCTTATACCTACAGGTATCAGAGTGACACTATCCCCACAGTTTGCTGGTCCCGCAGTGGCCCGCAGTGAAACCAAGTAGCCAACCAAGCATTTTTAATTTACTAGAAAGACTGTGGGTCTTTCTGCGACAATAGTGAGATGAAAAACCCCACAGGAACTGCAGAGCTGAAATACAAAATTGGCTTTCCTCAATGTTGTCAGAGGCTGATTTTCATCTCTTCATTTTGCTGATAAAGAAAGGTTGGAAAGGTCTATTGTTTTCCAGCCAGGGCTTGGAAAACAAGGCAATTTGAGACTTTGAACTCAGCGATTTTTCTTCCTATCACAAATGATCTATAAGTTTCATTACTCTATGATCTTTGATTCCTCAGGCAAAAGTTCTGTTCTATAAAATAAGCCTCTGAGAAACTGAAATAGAATAAGACACGCACAGAATCCCAAGCAAAGAAATCTCTGCACAATATGGCTATATTTCAGTTTATCTACTTAACCATGCTCTGCCTGCACAGCTACTAGCCAGCAGGTGTTAGATTCAATTGGTTCACTCTTAAGCAATCCAAACATGTACCTTTCACAGCATGAACCATTTTCTTTTCATTGGCTGCCACGCTGAAAGGTGGTTTTGCATGTTCCTCATCTGCCTGTGGACACCTGTGTCTTCATGAACTCTTGGCACACAAGAGGAAAAGCAAGATGATGTGACTTACTGAAGATGAAGCTAAGAACAATTTCAAAAAATGTTCTTTTCCAAAAAAGAAAAAAAAAACAAAATGATCAAACAAAATAATTTAGTGATCACAAGTATGTACATATGGAGGATATGGAGTTAACACCAAACTGTCTAACAAACAGCAGCAGCACAGGCTCCTAACCTGTTTTTGGTGGCAGCTTTTGTGAAGAATACTAAGTCAGTAGAAGACATGCTTTTGAAGATAAGTAGGAATGCATGGAAAACTAAGGAAAAATATTCAGCAGGTAAGCTTCCATTTTTTTTCTATGATAATTTTATCCATATTCCCATTACAAAATACAATAGCAGTATCCATCTATGCAGAAGCGGAGGTTTTGCTAGAACAATGTGACGTAGATACCCTACAGTACTTTTCCAAGCAAGTGCAGGAGGTCGCAACAAGTAACGGCACAGCAGGAAGTGACCACTGCATCTCGGTTGTGGCTGGATCACCTAGTCCAACTCTGCTGCTCAAGCAGGGTCACTAGGAAAAATGCCATTGGCCTGTTACTGAAGTGGCCCAAAACCCAAGAGTTTTCATTCAACAGGGAGAAGAAAAAGCAAGATTGACACAATTGCAGAAACTAACAGCTACTGTAAAGGCTTGAAGTAGCCAACTATGCTGTTTTGTCACGCCAACTTGAACTGCAGCTCCCCTGCCTGTGTGGAATATAAAGGTACTTCTTTGCCTCCAGTCTGAAGAGAGTTATTATAAGTGCCATAACTTGAAGAGTCAGAATCAAAGAGTACACAATCTAACAAAATAAAAATGGAAAATTACAAAATGATAAAATACTTTTTTTCAGATTCAGAATAGAAATCTTGACAGTACATCTTCCATAATAAGGATTACCAACTGCCTCTATAACCTAACACATCTTTCCAACAACAACAACATAAAATTTCATCTCCCCTATTTTTCTTATTTTCACACAATTTTCCATTTATTTGGTTATTACCCTTTTACTTTCAATTTGTTCTCTGAACACACGAGAAGGAGGACAGAAAGAAAAAAGTGAGGCCTAAAACCTAAAACAACAGAAGTATTATTTTTTCATTTTATTTAAAAAGATAACCTTTTAAAAAGACTTTCTGAATTAAAATACAACGTTTAATTCTAAATAGACAAATTCAGTTTGAAAATAAAATAACCTAATCAACCAAATAGCCAATCGCCAACTTGAACCACGCATCAATATGAACCAGCAATATCTGTATTACACAAAAATCTAAGGTCAAACATTATTATAGTTTATTCCTCAACTAAAACACCTATCTTAAACTTGTTACTGACAATAAGAAGCATCTGGGTGAATCTGAGACTACTTATATTCTATTAAAAAAGGTGTCAGAAAGGTTTTATTAGATGTAAAACATAAGAGGTATTCACGGTGTGCAATATTTATTGGTTGATACTTTGTCATATAAATAATTCAGTGTACCTGCATTCTTCTCTGAATGTTTTCATGGAAGAAAAGTACTTCATGCTAAACCCAGTACAGGCTGGGGACTGACCTTCTGGAGAGCAGCTCTTCAGAGACGGACCTGGGTGTCATGGTGGACGACAAGTTGACCATGAGGCAGCAGTGTGTCCTTGTGGCCAAGAAGGCCAATGGGATCCTGGGCTGCATTAAGAAGGGCATCTCCAGCAGGTAGAGGGAGGTGATCCTGCCCCTCTACTCAGCCCTGGTGAGGCCACATCTGGAGTATTGTGCCCAGTTCTGGGCTCCACAGTACAAGAGGGATGTGGAGCTGCTGGAGAGAGTCCAGCGTAGGGCTACAAGGATGATCAGGGGCCTGGAACATCTGCCCTATGAGGAGAGGCTGAGGGAGCTGGGCCTGTTCAGCCTGGAGAGCCTGATCAGTGTATGTAAGTACCTCAAGGGAGGCAGTGAGGAGGATGGTGCTGGCCTCTTTTCAGTAGTGGCCACCAACAGAACTAGAGGTAATGGTCACAAACCGAAACACCAAAAATTTCACGGGAACTTAAGGAAAAATTTCTTAGCAGTGAGGGTGACAGAGCACTGGAACAGGCTGCCCAGAGAGGTTGTGGAGTCTCCTTCTCTGGAGATCTTCAAAACCCCCTTGGACGCAGTCCTGTGCCACGTGCTCTAGGTGACCCTGCGTGTGCAGGGGGGTTGGACTAGATGATCTCTAGAGGTCCCTTCCAACCTTAAGCATTCTATGATTCTGAACTACTCCTGCCTCAGCGTCCCTGCCCCAGCCCTGTCTCTCACTGCAGGAACGTGCTGCTTTGTGTTTCATTAGGCCCAGCATCAACAACAGACATCAGGAAAAAACAAAGCTCTTCAGTCACTAAGAGCTGCTGACACACTGACTTCTACATGCTCTCCCAAAACTGCATTTAGCAGTAACATGATATAGATTAAGACTCTAATTCATGCTTTCTTATTGAATTTTGTCCCTGAATTTTTTTCCTGAATTCGGCTCTATCATAATTTCACCAAAGAATTTCGTTACCAAACCTGGTGTTAGTTCCTGTAAAGCCAAAGCAGGAATCAACTGAAATTATGTTTCAGTAACTCTTTATTTGGTGGAGATACTCCACTGCTCCTCCTCTCCGTCATTTGGGAAGTTTTCCTTTTCAACTTATAACATTTTCAGGATGCAGTAAAAACATCGGTAATCTCACAGAATAATATATATGATTATGATACCCATTCCAACCTTCAAATTAAAAAATTGAAGTTGTGCTCACTGCCTATTGAAAGCTTTGCTTTCACTTGACCAGCTTTGACATGTTCACTATGAATTTATCATTCACTTTATTTCTGTACAATAAAAATGTCCAAAGAGTCTCTTCATGATTTATTTAAATGTTGACATCACAGATTACTTTTAAAGACTTGCTTTCATCTTTTATGTTATAATTACTCAGATTCTGACTAAAATCCTTAAAGATCTAATAAAGTAAACTCTCTGCATGGTACTTTTGCTGAACAAAAGCATATATATTTCACATTTTTGGTTATATTTAATAAAAACACTTATGCGAAGAAAAAAATGGAATGATACTGAATTGCCCATTAAACAAAACACACAAAGTACTGAAGCTGCATTTAGAGAATCAATTAAGAAAATAGGACATCCACTCAGAGACATAGGATAGTAGAGATAACATTTCCAAAATACGGCCTCTAATGTTACATGAATATTTTTCTCACAAAACATATTTGTACCTTTACACAATGTTTGCTCACACAAATGCAGTCACTCCCACAAAGAAGTTTAAAAATATTCCTGTTCGAAAATTTAACTTAAAGAAACGCAAAAACGCTCCATCTCTTCTCTTGAAAAGCCAAATGCAATATGAAGCTAAACAGGTCAACCAACCTGTTTCTTAGGCTAAAGAAATGCTGGCTCAGCTAGAAGGCAGAGCCACCCTGCCTTTTTTGAAGTGATATTTTATTGTTTATAATGATCACAGGCAGAAAGACCTTTCCTGCAGGCAAATGGCAGACCTGTATGCACGGTATAAGCAGTTCATGGACCACTGAGACCACTCAGAGTTCTTGTGAAGTACAGGGAGCTGAGGAACAGAGAGCACAGCAATGACCAGTGGTGAACAGGCAACAAACCAGTGCTGGTGAAGAAGAGATGCAGCAGATGGAGAAGTTCATCAAGAGACCCCCAAAAGCAGCCCCATGTTTAAGCAGGCCTAGGTCTTTGGAAGAAAAGAAAATTCTTGTGGCTTTACGAAATGAGCTGATAATGGAGCAGCTCCATCAGAAAAGGAGGGAGTACTCTTAACATCAAAGATTATCCCTCATAGATTATTTCTTTCAATTTCTTTAATTTCTTATTTGTCTACTGCTGTATTACTTGAATGAAAGAGATAACAGACAAAGATGAAACTAAATGCAAAACACTATCAAACACAATGCTGACACATGTAGAACAGATTCTGCACTATCTTTCAACTCTAATAATCACTGACCTTAGAACATGTAACATTTTCATACTGTACACCGTAAAACATTAATCTCTATTAAAGTCCTAATTCTACAGCTCTTTAATGGAAATTTATGAGAGCTCCATTTCCTGCCCCGGAGGAGACTGCAGTCCCACTTTCGTGATGGGTTCTACACCTGCGCTAGTTGCACGCGGCGCCCTCTGCTCTCCCACCACGGCGTGCGCGGGGCCCTGCCGGATGCTCTGGGCAGGCCCTGGGCACCCGCAGTGCTGCCCTGCAGTTTGCAGCCTGCCGGGGCGGTGGGTCATATCCTGAGTTTTTCCTTCAAGGGGCATTTCTTACGTGCAGATATGCCCTGCCTTCTTTGCGCCTCAGGATGTCATGCAAGTCTGTCCTATGGACGCACATTCCAGGGACCCCACGGTCTTGCTGTTCCATGCATTAGATGCTCACACTTCCGAGGTGACCATTAGGGTTGAAGAAAGTTTACAATATGTATTTATTTTGTGTGATTTTGTTTTATTTCTCAAAGCAGAAACAACTTAACTCCGAACTAAATTCAACTCACGAAGACTTAAAGAGGGGACCCTTAAAATTCAGACAGTATAAAATTCTATCTACTAAACTATTCATGTCCCTTGCAGTGCAAGTGAGATAAAATGGAATTTTCACAGACACTCAAGGAAATGACTGAATAAATGAGATCCACCCTGAATAGTACTCAGATTTTTTCCATCGCATCCCAGTCTGCAGGTAAGCAGATACAGTTCAGAAATGGTATAAGATGCACAGTAGGCTTAATATAGACATAATTCAAATTTTGTGGTTATAAGTTGACTGAAGATGATCATGTAAATGCAGACATATGAAGATTCTGTTGTCTTTCACTGCTATATTTTGTTTATCCTACTACTGAAAACTCCTTCACAAAATTTAATGGAATGTAAACATAAAAAAGGACCTCTAAAACAAGGTACAGCATCTGATGCTTGTCTGCATTGGATCCAATATACAATTTTAAAGTGATTTTAAAATTAGATTTATAATGGTAATGCATGCCTCGCTATTTAATTTAGTTTTAAAGAAGTTCAATAACTTGCATTTTACTTGCACTAACTTCAGAAGCACAGTACTCTCAGTGGCTCATATAATCACACTCCATTTCATTTTTATCCACCTGCAGCTCCTCAAAACTTCATTGAATTCCTTTTTGTTTCCAGGCATTCAGTGTCTTTGGAACAACAAAGACCTGGAAAGGAGATTGAAGTGCATAAGGCAGAGCTGCTGGTCACTGCTGAATGTTCTTCATAGCCTAAATAACTTTCTTCTTCAGCAACTAAGGGTTGAAGGGTTTTGCCCTTTGCGTTTGCTAGATGTTTGATGTAGAGGAATTCGTTCTGAAGGAATAAAGTTTAATTCTGCTTATCCAGAAGGGATGCAGTATCCAGAAGGATAAGCAGTAATTCTGCTTATCCAGAAGGAAACAGAACTTCTTGTATTTTATAAGCCTCTGTTTAAACAACTTGGTGTATGCTAAGTATGAAATTCTAAACATAATAGAGGATAGAAAGGAATTTCAGAGTAAAGAAGATTGAAATAGTATATAAGATGTTAAATACACATTCCTTTCTCATGCATCAGTAGCTTTCCAATAAAAAGGAAACATTTTTCCTAGTGGAGGAGAAAGCAAGGTAAGAGGATTTCATAAGCTAACTCTAGAGTCATCCATTTCCCTTAGGTCAGATTGCTTATTTAAATTGTAGTAGCTGCCACATTCAGAAATACACAATTCTGAAGAATGAGACTTCACATTTTTTCAGTGGAAAAACTACTTCTTTAAAAATGCAAACGCTATACAACATAAAGCTGCCTGTTGTGAAATACTATTGAATGTTTGCCCCTCCACATTCTAAAGGAACTGCCTGGATGTGCTGCGAGTGCAATTACATGTAAAAGCAACAGAAGATGATATCTACTGTTGAAGGCACTTCAGAAGGACTCGGGAGTGCCGTGTTGAACTTTAATTTTTTCGCCTGCTTGACACTGCTTGACAGACAGCACAGACTCTAAACTCCTTGTTCCTAAGTTTTCTTCTATAAAAAAGACATACCTGGAATACCTGTTTGTTTTTTTTTTTTTTAAACAGCAAAGTCTTTCTAGTCGTTCTAAAGACTCTCACACTGTTTGCTGTGCAATGGCCTATAATCATGCAGCCTCTACCTTCAAACAAAACAAGCAGATGATCTTGGCATCTTGAAGTTAGATAAATTAATGATTTTAATTAATGATGAAAATGAATGTGTTTGTTTCTGAAAGTAATTCAAAAAAGTGCAAAAGCATGCATTCAGACCATGGAAGGAGTTTTTCTCCTTTTAGTGTAACATATTTCCTTTCCTTTAGCCATTTCTATGCTTTTTCTAATGTTATGCCATTATCCATTCTTTCACTTACTGCTTGCTATGCAGCACTGCATCGTGTACATTACTCTAGCAGAGATACAGGTCTTTGGAATTTCCTCTATCTGGCTACGTTTCTGACTGGCTGAGTTTCCAGAAAGAAAGTCAACCTCTGTAAATCCTTTCTTCATATAGCCTGAAATAAAAGCTACATCAAACTGCCCACTCAGAATTCATTTTAGCACTCCCAATGATTGCTGACATTTTTGTTCATATTCATATTTGACCTTTTTTTTTTAATCTTAAACCTACAGGTCGTTTTTTAAAAAAACATTTGGTAATACCTATATTTCGTTCCCATAAATCTGCAACTTTGTCACATGAAGACTCTATATACACTCGTTACACTCAAGTGTTATTTACACTCGTGAGTGTAAATAAAACATTTTCATATTGAATATCTGCTATTTTTAGTATGAATTTTCTAAAGTAGGGCTTATGTTGCTTTCATATCTTCTGTAGCTGGATACCAGTCATCTCATATAACCATTAAAATCTTTTCTTCTCCTGAAGATAGTGGTAAACGAAATAACCAAATTCAAGTTCAATATAAAAATGATATGCTTACTGACATATATTTGTTACAAACTACAAGTTAACTTTATAAATGTCACATAAAAGCATATTTGTGTTTGACTAGAGACCATCCAATTGACAGTAATTCAATATTGCATTAAAGCTTGGCACTGTCATAAGGGAGACAGGAAAAATAAAAATTCTGCAGAGATAATAGATAACTTGTTGGGATATGTATCCATTTAGATTCTCTTAGGAGCTTACCAGTTGACAATCGAACCACTGAGTTCAAAACCAACTCAATCTAAATTGGAAGATGAAAGCAAACAAATATAAGCTGATGGATCAAAGGAAAGTGTTGTCTTTGGTCAATTTTGCCTTTCTTCCTTGTTATATTCTGCACATCTTGCTAAACAGCAAAAAGCCATTATCAATTTTCATAAAAGGAAGCATTAAAAAAATCTTCCGCTACAATTAGATCTAAATAAAGCTTTTCAAACAAAACAAAATTAGATAAACTAACCTATGTCCAAAAGTAATTACATTCTAAAATATGTATGAATTTTGCTGATTTTTCTCAACTCAATACACTTTTGCATAACACTGAGTCAAGCAAAATTAATTTATTACTCTATAAGAAAAGATGTTAACACAGGAAAAGTATGTTAATAATGCTTTCTTAGCACTTAGTGCACTGTCATAAAAGCAGCCCACAAAATAATGCAACTCTTCAAATTAAGAAGTGATGTTTAGCACAAGTGTATCTTTTGCACTGAGCCAGTTTTGCTATTTTCATCCCCTTAATTTCTTAAAACTATTTGAAAGTCAAACTGTGAAGTGGTAGAGCGAGAAGCCCAGAGTTAGTAAATACAAAGTTCTGCCATCAGAGCAAGTGGCAGTGACAGGACTGTCCCAGCAGATCCTGAAACCGTGCCAAAAGGGCCTGACTATCCAGAAAACCAGGCACTGAATCCATATCTGCCATTCGGTGAAGCCCATTAAAAGAAAACCAAAGTCTAATTTAGCCTTGGCTTTGCAGAAACAGAGCCCAAGCAGCAAGGATTCGGAAAAGCTGAAATGACTTGGATCAGTAATAAAGATATACAGCTAACCTTCCATCTTCTAGCGAAAAGCAAAAACTGTAAAATGAGATGAAGGTTAGAACAAAATAAATTTTGTGTATGTAATTGTAAGTGCAAATGTTATTATTACTGAGAGTCATAAATCATTATAAAATAACACAAGTTAAAAGACAAATTTTGAATAAGTGAAGAGAGAAATACTTGACCTGAATAAAATGAAATACAATATTCATCACCATTAAGTGCAAGAGGTTTGGAAATATATAATTATTTCTGTATCATAATAAATTACCTTCCCAGCAGATAATTAGAAGCCTGTTCATAGTAATGTAACAGTGAACAAAAAAGCTGTAGTGCACAGAAACTCCAAAAACCTAAGCAATAGGACACTGCAATAACACAACAAGGTTCTTCCAACTTAAATGATTACCTGTAACAGCTGCAAAATATCAGCTTCATAATAGAGAGTTTGAACTACAGGACAGACTCTGATGGCACTTTTTGCTCTAGTGGGCTTGGTATACCAACAAACTATTTAAATTTCAGGCAGCTCCCAAGAACACAGATAATAAAACTGACCCTCTGCCTCACCCTTGAAAAGAAACTGAATGTCCATCAGAAATACTCACCTGCAGTCTTGAATGCAGGAGTGACTGCGCAGGACCAGGTTGTTTTCTTACTAGGAACATGCAAATCCCAATGAGTCAGCATTCCCAATCAATCAGTATTCCCAACGAACGACCCCCTGGAGGCAGCTGCCCTTCTCCGTGGCCACCTCCTTCCCCAGTGACGGGGTGCGCGGAGGGGCCTCGCTCCAGGCACCCTCACTCACTCAATCACCTTCAGTCAGTTTTTTCTCTTCTGATGATTAGGCACGGATTCAATACGCACAAAAAGGTCGATTGATATGAATGGGAATGTTGCTACAGATTACATTAATCTTTTTTTTAAAGGGTGAAGTAATAAATTTTGGGTTTATCATGCCCCTGCAACCTCTCCTTGAGTAATAATGAATGCCTAACACTGAAGCTGGAGCTTTGGACCACACTAAACAGTCCTATCTTTTATTTCTTTTAATATGCCTGGCATGTCTGAATTACACGAGTCCTGTCCGTAAAAAACAGAAATAACTCAGATTGGACACTAGACTAAAAGCAGGTACCAAACAATACTTAAAAGGACACCAAGGAAAACATCCTGATTGTTAATATCCTAGATAAGGCTTTAAATGCTCATGAACAATATCAATGACAAAATAAAAGAAGGAGGGGTCAGGTTAGCTACCTTCCCAAAGGCAGACAGTGCCTCTACTGCAAGAACAAAATAAATTAACTATCTCTAGAGAACTGAAGATATTTACTTGACTTTGCAAAGGAGAAACTTCCAAAGAAGAGAGAATGAAATAAATAAATAATCTCGGAAAGCAAAGAATTAAGAAAAAGCATGCATTACTATAACTACCTTTTTAAAAAATGAATTAAAAAAAAAAAAAAAAGCCTTGCAGGCAGTCTGTGCAACGGTGAACTACAGATTATACCTATATAGTAACACATAGGTTGCGCAGATTTAGGAGAGCTAGCATTTTTCCACTCCATCTGACTTACTCCTACTACTTGTTTTTCATCTACCACCTCCCCACACTGCACTGGTACTGCTGGTTAATGGTATGTAATCAAGAAACTGAATTGCAACTAAGAACAGAATTTCACAAAGGAAAAAAAAATAGTGACCACAGCCATTTGCTTCAAAGTCACAAAATAAAAACTCAGCAAAAGCCCCCGCAGCACAGATAGTCTTGACTCCTTTGAATTTCAAGCAGTAGGGGATACTCAGAACGTACCATCACAAGCTCACACTCATGCTTTTGTGTGAGTTACAGGAATCATTGTATTTTGAGTGATAAAGCTGTTCTTGGGCCCCAACTCCAGCCTGCAAGATTTGAGGATGTTTCAGAAATGTATATTAATTTTCACATCATCGAGGAGACTTGGTTGCAGCATGGCATTTCTCAGGACCTGTCACTATTAGGAAAAGCCTTAATATTTATGAAGGGGAACAAATGGTTAGATAAACAACTAGAGGCACCCTTTACAGAATAAAAAGTTTTTTTTTTTTTTCCCTCCTGAACTGCAATGTGATCCCTGCTTTGGAGAACAAGCTTAATAAAATGGGAAAGTGTGACAAGAATTTTGACATTTCTATGTATTTTTCTGAAGGAGTAACACAAAGACAACCAAAAAGCTCCCGGGTGGATGTTGATGAAAGCCCCTGACAAAGCCTTTCTTTAAGAGCTCCTACTGTAGCTACAAATGATCTTTTGAGGTTTCCTAAAACCTGACAACATTCAGGTCACACACTTATCCCAATATACTTTACCTTTTCATGACTGTCCTTTGCAGCAAGAACAGAAGCAACCCATAAACCAGGTTTTACTGACACACAAGCAGTACGTTTGTAAAAGGGGAAGATGGTTGCGTTTTTTCAAGTTCATTTCATTACTATTTTTCCACACATATTAGCAAACATGGCCTATTTGTTAAGTACATTCTGTGTCGCGCAGCAGCACACATCTCACTGCTGGTATGAATTAGTGATTCAGGTCATTTGTTATTTTTATACAAAATAGAAACATTTTTGCAGTATAAGTTAATTCTGTCCATACAAATAATAGTACTGAAATATGATGAATGAGAGCTACTGGGAGCTACATGTAAATGTTTTATGGTTCACTGTTTCATCTCCTTTTTCTAATATTTAGAAGCCTCCATTTTTAAATGTATTACACCATGTTTTATGCCTCACAATGCCCTTCAAAACAATATAAACTAAACAAAAATGTTTACAGGAGTTCTATAAAATTTTGTCAGTGGGGGGAAAAAAAAAAGTCTCTGGCAGACATGAAAAGCCTAAGAGGTGACCGAGAAGCCAAGAGAAGTTCTGGCGGGCTGCGTTAGGGGACGACCACCCGCGCGGCTGCTTTGAGGGACGGCAGCGCCGCCAGGGAGGCCCTCGCGACCTGACGCACCGGCGCCCAACCAGAGAGCGCCTGAATTCACCTACTCAGAGTGTTTTCACTTGAGTCAGGGGACTTAAATTCTGCCTTGGAGTTAGCGTTCCAAGGAGACTGGTCAGGACAAGGGACAAGGGAGCATTTTTGGTGCTTCTTGGCAGCCAAGCGGCGCTCCTCTTGAGCGCGGGCCTGCTCCGCAGCAGGGTTGCCTCAGCACCGTGTTACCCCCAGCTCCAGGGTGCCTCGCTGAGAGACAAGGTAAGGGTCGAATTGAGCCTTGGAAGTCTTACAGACTTGCAAAGGACATGTGAAATAACTGCAAAACAGATGACTTGCTACTGTCAGAAGTCCATTAAGAAATACACATCTTTTGACTGGTCACCTAAATGCACAGCAGAACTGAAGCTTTTTACATATCTCTGAGATGAAAAATATGTCTTTAAAAGCAATACCTTGAAGACAAAAAGTATCAAATATTTAATATGACATTTAAAAATCTTCACATAATGCTAACAAAGCTGACAATCTTTTTAAGAAGTCAATGAAACAATGAGAAGAGAGAAGCATTCATGAAATCTCAAACACACAGGACTGGAGAAGAGCTTGAGAAGCCGCACGCACAGCAACATCCTTGCTGGGTAAGGCCAGGCAGGACAAACCTACGGCACATCAGCAGAGAGAGGACCACTGCTGAACTGTCCTCAGTCCTGGGGCCTCCAATATCCCCAGGTCTTTATTCCAAGGACCGTTACACTCCTGTGCCCGTACTCCTCTATTCTGCATTTTCATTCTCAAGACATAGATAACTCGTGCTACAAAGAACAACTACTTGCAATTGCTAATAACTACAGAAATCCATCAAGTTATCATTAACAACGGGTGTTGCAGTATATGACACACAGCTAAGTCAAGACTTAAACAGATTAGGTAACATTTAGCTGGTCACTAGACAATTGCCAACACTGCTGAAAAATGCTTCTGACAAAGCTAAAACAAGTCCAAACGGAGCAAATCTGACAAGTCCTAGTCTAGAGATGCTGCAAACTTAATACAAAGCCTGCAGCCTGTGACCAGCAGAAACAGTCCTCATACGCTGTGCTACACAGCACTCCAGGGATCTTGAGGACTTGAGCAAAGTCACATAATTCTCTCAGCTGCATTGTACATGATACTGCTCTCACTCCAGTCAAGAATACAACACCGTATTAGTTGTACTTACTGCTCATCACATTCAGAAACATTAGTTGCCACTTTAAGAAAATAAAGTCCACACAAAAAATAAAGCCCTTAGTCAGTAATCAGCACCTATTCTGGCACAACTCCAAGATACTTCTGGCAGTAATACTTTAAATAACTCCCTCCAAAATACCTCAGCTCTAAGAATTCCCTGTGTTAGGAAGAAAAGTAGCATCCTATTTAGCTGTGATGCTGTTCTCATGTGGAAAGAGGTAAAGAAATTCTGGCAGCACTCGCACTGGAGCCAGGAGCATGTGCAGGTACCTGTCACTGCCACAAACAGCCCTGCTAGGAAGCTTTACCACCAAAGGCAAGTTACTGCTGTGATACACCAGGAAATTCCCCCCTCGACCCACCTGAGATCTGTTACAGAGCTTTTACTAACTTGTGCTATAGGCGACAATGTACAGACATGTGAGCTTAAGGTTATCTTTCTGCACCGGAACATTTCAGTGAAAACAAAGAGATGAACAACAATTTCCTCAAAAACGGTTAATGTTTAACTGCTTTAACTTAGTCCCCAACTGTACTATCCACTTACTTACCCAAAATCAAGCGTCAAATACTCTGCTGCTTTAGTCAATCACCGCACTGAGTACTACGCATAGTATCCTGTATTTATATTACATGATAAAATGCAGTGTTTCCATATCTGCAACTCTAGTTTTATTCTTTTCTGGGTCAATTTAGCTTCTAATTTTACTAATTTTAAAAATTTACTAATTTACTGCTTTTAATCAAAAATACTGATTTACTAATTTTAAAATAAAAATTCACTATTTTTTAAAGGAAAAAAAATGCTGCATTTCCTGACTCCTAAAATTTAAACAAACAAACAAAACAACTGTTCGACGACAAGAGGTTAGGATGGAATTTCTCTTTCAGCTGAGATTAGTAGAAATATGAGGTTGATTTTTGCCTTCCTTTGTACACGACATATCTGTAACATATATGAAGTGCAGAATCTTAGTGCATCAAGTACACACATGGTGTTCTCCATTCTCAGCGTTTCCTTGTTGCAGCACATAAAACCCGTGCATTTGTGTAGCACGTAATCCAGTTCTTAAGTTTCTTAAAGGAATTGCACAGTAAAACTTCTGGGGAGTGTTTTACATTCTCTCATGGTATGGGAGGGCCGTCTCCCTTCCTCAAGTTACAGGTGACTTGCTTCAAACTCATAAGAGTCACACTGCCATAGTGTCAAATTCTTTCTGTCAGTTGCAGATCATGGAAGATGGCATGTTGACGACAAAAAAAAAAAAAAAAAAAACGCGTAGCATTCATATACCTTTTAAGGGGAAGCCTTTTACCAAAAAAATTAAACCTTTGAATGCTACAAAAATGGCTCAAATTTGTTCCAGATATGGCATCTAGAAGATACCTTGATTCACAAACTTTGCAAATTTCCAGATATGTTTTAGCAAAACTTTAACTAAAAGTTCAGAATTCTATGAAACAGGCAGCATGCAATTAAATCAAAAGCAAGAAAAACACGTCTATGAAAAATTAAGTTAGAAGACAATTTGCCAAGGAAAACAATCTAAAGAATTAAAATTATTCTAGTTGCTGGCAATGAAATACTAAAATTATAATTAAAGGAATGCAATTACACCCCCAAATCAGCTATAATGATGTTTGCAGTCTCAACAGGTCAAGGACGTTGTCTAGTGATGAGCAGAGGCTTTCTGTGGAAACTGCAGTCAAGCCTGTGTGAACAAACAGGCAAAAAAGGAGGAGGAGATGGTCCTAAATTTCAAGCTCTAATCTCTTAGCGAGATTTGGAAACTTATACAAGAACCTACTAATTTGAAATCGCTGCAACATAAAGAAGCATTTGACAGTAGGCAATATAGTGTACCGTTTAAATACATTACATAGGAGATACTATATTTACATTTGAAGCTCAGAAACAATGGAAGCAAAAATTGCTTTACTTCTGAGCCATCTACTTTATAGTCTATATATCCAGTCAACATCAAATTGCTGTCCAATAGCTTGAAGATCGAATTTGTCCCTATCAAGCAGTTTGCTATCTCCAAAGAGCCTTTACCGAAAGAATAAAAATCCTACAGTAATTTATAATTAGCATTTAAATGGAAAGCTGCAAATAAAACATCTAGATTAATACTAATAAGATCTATGCTTCTGTTTCATATGCTTGGATTCACACTTTTTTTTATTTTTAAAAGTACGCCCATATCACATCTAATGAATGCTTTCAATATATAAGATTATTATTATTTTTTAAATTACAGCCAATCATATTGAACTCATTATTTCCTTTGGCTACATTTGTTTACTCAAATCTCGCATGTAAACGACCTAACTCTGACCTGCAATTTCTGTCCTCTGTACTAATTTTATTTTCTATGAATTACCAACCTGTTAATTAAAATTGTCTAATGTTACTGAGCAGGCAGTGTAACCTGTTTACCTTCTCAGAGAATTAAGTGAAACACAGCATCTGTTTTACTGAAAATAATTACTGTTTTCTACGGGACAAAGCATGTAGGAAATACAAAATGATTAATGCAGCATATTTGTGATACAACAGTGTAATTACTTTACTTAGTAAAATGTTACAAGAAGAAGATTTACTTTTTCCTTCCAAATTAAATGTCCAAATGAAGTTATATTTTGCTCTAGCCACTTCATTAATTTTGTTAATTATTTCCTTTATTGAATTCCTTCCATATTCTTATTTGATTCTGAATGTTCAGCAGTGCCTGCTATTTAACCATCACAATAGCAATAAATCTTAGAGGCTGCCTATGAACTAGAACCCATTAAGACTCCTGGGCACCCTAACGCTTTTCCGAAGCCATAGACACACGTGCTCCACATCATGTTATGTTGGCAATGCTCAGCTAACCGTACCGCAATACTTGGGTAGCTCCCCACCAAATGCCTAATGCAGGTAATTTAAAAAGCACTGCAATCCTTGGAAAGCCCTTAGCTCCGTCCCGTAGCACAGCAGACACGTGCGGATCAAATCAGTTTCTCCCCTCTGATGGCGAGATAGGAAAGGTTGGAGTTTTTTGTTAATTATATTTGACACTACCCTTCACCACAAAAATTTTGACTGATATGGAAACCTGAATAGGCACCTCTGTGTTAGAGAAATCCTGAATGACCAATATTGTGCAAACTCTAGCAAATAATAATGAGGTTTACATTGGAAAGATAGGGGACTCCAAGATTCTGGAGTAGCTATATTTCACCTGCAGAAAATACAAATGAAGATCATATGTCACTCATTAAAACTGTGAAATTAGCTAGGCGGGAGTTAAACTTTGGATTGTTAACCAAAAGGTATAGATGTGATGCAATCTACACTCTGAACTCTGCCCTAGAAAAACTATTCTTTCCATTCACTGGGTAGTTGTCACTAATTAAATCTGGAAAAGAGACATACTAACATTATATTGGTGCTTTCTGGTAGCACCAAGATGAAATAACATGTAATACACACATAGCATATATATGTACACAAACATACTATTGTATATAGTATACATACTATCATATACGTTATATACAGTAACGCCTGAGCAAATAAGTGGGATGAAAAGGAACGATAATTTCATGTTCATAAGAAGCCTCCAACATTGCTGGATCTGAGTCCACAGACTATGGCACAAGTTCAAAGCACATTTTTTTTTGAGAATGATAAAAACTTTTAGGCCCCAAAGGAATGCATGTTTTCTACATGCACAGCTTCCACAGTGAAGCCATTTTCCACAGTGGTTTCAGTGTGTGTCTCAAATGAATTTGATACTAATGTTTGCAAATTTTACTGTGAGAAGCCACCAGTTCATGAATATTCTGAAATTACTCTCATGTGTGATCATGAATATATACCATTAGACCAAGAAAGGTAAGTAGTATCATTTAACCATGAATATTTATGGTCTGGGTAGGATTAACCAGGAAAAGCAATGATATATTAACCTCCTTGCCCTGATGATTCTAGGACTGCAATATGCTGAAGAAATACACACAGTTGATTGCAGGTTTTAGTAGCAACTACTTACTCTTCCAAACCGGCAGACACTTCCCATTCCCCCTAATCTCTCCTTTTTCAAGTTTAAAAAGATGAGAGACTGTACATTCCTCCTCCTATCCTCATCACATTTCTCCCCATTTCCAGAAAGTAACATGCATATTCATCTTCCTTTCAGAAAGGAAAATGGACCAAAAACCAAAACAAAACCTCTGCACAATGTTAACTGGAGATTAAAACAAAGATACTATCGCAAACAATCTGAACGATAAATGAATTCATATTCTACCCTTGCTCTGCATTTCTGTCTAAAGGAACATAAGAGGCCAGCTTGAAATGAAGCCTTGCAAAACAAAGCTGGCCAGGCTATGTTCTTATAAAGTATATAACTGCTGTGTTTTCTTACACACGAGACAAATTTTGCTAGTTGCTATCCTTTCCACTAAAATACAGTATTAAAAATATAACTATATTTGACTTTAGGCTTATATGAGTAAACCAATTACGAATGTGGTGAAAGCAGTGTAAGCTTTTTTTTTCCCCTTTGACACCCAGACATATATGGGCACACATACACAGACCATATGTAAGGACTTCAAGACAAAGTTATAGGAACACACAACAGGAGCATGAAGCAATAGGACAGGTTTATACTGACACATATCTTCCCCTGAAATCATCCTAAATCCAAATGATCTATTGCAGATTCCTACAGAAAGCAGGAAGAGAAGACAGCACCAGGGATCACATCAAAACATAGAAAGCAGTAAAAGGATATGTGAGAAAACATCATTCTTGTGCTGCTGTCTAAAACACCAAATATTCTCCATTTTGACTCTGGTACCCATTACATAGTACCTGCCACACGTAAGTATGAATATTTTCATCTATGTTCATTTGACTGTTTTGCCCTAGCAGCTCGTCAATGACAGCAGGACCAACACCCGTCAGCCAGCAGCATTTTCATTCAGGCATTTCGAGGCAGCACTAACAGAGCAGGAGCCCTGCCACAGCCTCAACTGTAACAGTAACAAGCCGAGAGCATATGAGAAAGAAAAACTCATACAGTGGAACAAAACGAAGAAAGAAAGGATGATGGAAAACTTGGGCAAAGAGAAGGCCAGTCAGGCAGTCATTAACCACATTATACCCTTTTATCATTTACCTCAGTCCCTGAGCTTCCCTGGTTATAAAACCAGCATTATATGCTGGTTATAAAACCAGCATTATAACAAAACCATCCAAGTTCATACACTATTCTTTTTTCAGATACTTCTCTGAATGTAGCTAGTTAACCAAGAAAGAAGAGATAAGCAGTTAAGAGAAGTACAGGGTCAGACCAAAGCCCTAGCTGAGACCAACAGCCACAGCAAGAACAGACGCCGCTTGCAGTCCCTGTGCCCCACAGCTGTGCTAACAGGCTCATCCGTGGGGACCTCCCCCGCTACTGCTCCTAGTCCTGAACCTCCGGTGGCACCAAGGCCCAGCTCTCTGCCCCCACCGCTGTGGGGCAGCCCCTGCTGCCCTCTGCAGCATTTTGTGACTGGCAGCTCCTCGTTCACCTGGCCCAGTGCCTTCACGGATCGGTCAAGAGTGACTATGGCCTCCCCCTGCACTCTGCTCTCCCATGAGTAGCTCATGTCTCCCCATCTAGAAGGGAGCTCGTAAGGCATCGCCACCCCTTATGAAGCCCTCTAACTCCTCCATGTCCTTGTTCAGTCACAGAGCAGAGCTGCGCGCACTAGTTACCATGTGACATTGCTGGGATCTTAGCGAGAGGAATAACGATGCCGTCCCGTTCCCACAGATGTTCCCTCCTCTCTTGCTCGCTTCCTGATAGTGCCACATGCTTTGTTTCATTTACTTATATGCAGAGGATGGGGGTAATCTGCTAGACATATTCTTCTCCTTAAGTAGGTTAAGCAATTCAGAAAACACAGTATAAAGCAGTTCTGGTCAAACGAGTTACATTCCACATCACAGCAGACCTGATATATCATTTAAGTAAAATAGTGCATTACATGCTGCCCCCCACGTATTTTGCCTTTATTTTCATGATATTTACTTACAGTATTTAAAAGTATGGGAGAAAAAAACCCAAACAACAAGTAAGGAGAAAGAAGAAAGAAATTTAAGGGAAAGACTGAATTACTCTAAGGATATGGGAGCTGGTAAACTATTGGAATTTGCTGGGAGAAAGGCTGAGAGGGAAGACAGAAAAGAACAATGCTGAAAAAAATTCAATGACACAGCAATTCCAAATCAAATCTCACTTATTCTTTCCTACTTCTGAGGTTTTACATTTGTGCCTTAATAATCTGATGCTAACAGTGTTTAATCTATGAAATTTATTAAATCAACAACCAGAGGTTTTAGAGGTACAGTTTTATGTAAACAAATTAAGTTGAAACAGTTGGTATAACTGAGAGGAAAATAGAAATAAATGAACCACTGCCAAAAGTAAACAAATTATCACTTTTTACCAACCAGTTTCTGACTGATAGTTTCTCCGCTAGTTTCTAAAAGAGTTGGGCATTCTTGTGCTCAATTTATGTCATTACAAACCAATTCTAAACAAAAACGTAAGTTTCAAAGAGACCTGGAAGTGTGCTGTGCAGACCAAGTGGGCTCTTACACACTGCAGCTGGTAGCAGTGCACATAATGCATAGCAACACCTGAAATGAAGCAAACACTGGCCTTCAGACAAGCAGGTGGCAGGGAAAGAAATCGTTGTAAATCAAGGCACTCCTGCCAAAAGAGTTGTATATACTAAATTATTTATAATTCTGAATTGAACTGAGGCAAATGGAAGATAAATTACATGGCATTTAATCTAAAAATTTCAGCTTTCAAGTGTAGAGAAGAATTAATTTTATAGAAAATGTATTTTGTGAAATGAACTTGGTACCTTTTCTTCAGGAGACCAATACAGATACAGGTGTCTCTACAAAAGATGGGTATTTTTACGTAAAGTCACACTTGCTACCATCGAACATTTGACTAAGAAGCTAGGGCCAAGTTCAAAATACCCAAAGTGCTATGGAAACCATGGGGCTGGACTCACACTGTGACCTTGAAAGAATCCTCTCCATACCATGAAAACAACAGTACTTAGTCCACTATGGGGGAAATACGGGGACCTGTCATCTTTCAATCTACTGCTTGTCTCACCTATAGGATTCATTTGTAACAATTTTAAGACTGGCAGACAACTGTAAGTGTCAGACAGTGGAAACTGATGACAGTAACAGGTTATTCTAAACTAGCAGGTGAGCAGAATACAAGCATACAGTCCACTTTTTACTACAGAAATACAACTACACAGTGAAAGACATTCAGAAGACTGGGACACAACTCTGGAAAGCACTGCCTTTAAAAACAAATCCGGGCCAACCCGAGTCCCTAGGATTAAGCTTCTGCCAGGGGCACAGGGTGACGCCTGGATCCGTGAACGAGGGAGATGGTGTTCGAGTGCTTGTCCTACCTGTGGTCTTGAGGCTGCTGAGGACCCTATGGTGGCAATAACAAGTCCTAGGGACTAAATGTGAATGTAAATGTTGATAAATCGGCCAGGATGCGAAGAGCCAAAAAATTATTAGAGGATCGGAAAATGTGCCTCAAGGAGAGAGACACTCAGGAAACTCAATCAGTTCAGATTAACTACACTAAGGTCACAGTCTATAAATATCTGAATGATAAACAGAAAACGCATAATTGAGAGATTTTTCAGGCTGGGAGATGGAGGTCTAAGGGCTGGAAGCTGAAAGCAATCGAAGTTTAGGCTTGTAATTAAACATACTTTAAGTGGTGAAAGTGATTAAGCTGAAAGAGCTTGCCAAGCACTGTGGTGTATTCTTGATCAGCTGTATTTTAAAATACACGTTGGATTTCCCCACTTCCCATATCCAGGATTAATGGCAGGGAATCCTACTGCCAGTATTGTGCGTGTGGTCAAACAGGATACTCACCAAATTCTCGTCTGTGGCTACCTTTTTGCCCACTGGGTCCCTCATGGCACTGTTTTAACGGCCGTTTCAGACAGAAGCAGTGACATTTTGGGCAAAGTCATTTTGCGTAAGGAAGAGTTATGCTCAGACTTTCTAAAATCATTTTATTCTTCAGTCTAAATAAGATTTATAAAATAAGTGCCAAGCTGACATCTCAAACAAAGAACGTTAGAAATTCATGATGGCCGACACATTCAGGGATGATACTTCAAATACTTTTAATTATTAAGCTTAGTAAGTATGCAAGACTTTTAAAAAACAAATGCATGCTTGCTTTCTCCATATTTTAGAGATTTGGAAAATTTTCGCTCCTATGTTGATCGATGAAGCCCTGGAGGACAAAGTCACTCAACTCAAGAGAGCTAAAAGGTCTGGCAGCAAACAGCACTTTTACCTACATATAAGTGTAACCTGTGGCCTTCTAGACAAAAGGGAAGAGAGTGATGAGTCCTACTTCTGTGCACTCAATTTTTTTTCTGTTGAAACAAGGAAACGCACTGTGTATATGTACTGGAAAGTAAATTTACACTCTTCTCAATAGAGCAAAGCTTAGGGGCATATTCACTCTTACTTCACTCTTTCACTTCACACCAAGTTTTTGACACCTCTCAGGCTCCCTCCTAATTCTTATAGACAAGACCAAAATTATGTAAAAAGAGAGGATTTCAAGCAGAAGAGAGGAAATGTGCAAAAATACATAATTGTGACTGACTGTGAAAGATAGGCTAGGAGACATGTCCCATATAAAATGGTCTGTTACTGCAGTGTTTGCTCTGCTGTGCAGAAACATATTTCTCCTCATCACCAGAAATGTGCTGTAAATGTAAAGTTTCCACTTTGTGAATATTATTAGCCGGCTCTTATATTTAAAGAGTAATTTTAGAAAATGGAAAGAAAACCAGGAGAACCAGTCACCTCATTATGCAGACAACTGAAAATGATGTCATTAGTGACCTACCCCACTTATCCAAATGTTCGCTTTATATTCCAGTCATTTCAGTCAATAAAGATACCACTGGGGCTGATTTGCTCAAAAATACCCATTCACCACTTGTTTCAAAATCATTTTTTTTTCCAGCGCCTCACTGGGTACTAAAACTCAGCATCTGCCAGACACCAATTTTCTCTTTCTCTTTCTCAATGGCTGCTACAGTCCAGTTGCAAACGGTCAGTGCAAACCAAATGAAAATTGAGAAGAAAGGAAAATCTAAAACAACTAAATATTAAAACAAACTGCAATTAGCAGAGTGGTCTCCGAATACTCCTTTCAGCAAATAAGTAGAGTCTACTTTTTAAAACTTCAGAGAAGCTACTTCATTTTTTTCAGAGGAACAGACAATTTATACCTAAACCCTCAGATGACGCAAATCAGCACAGATGAATTGACGTCCACATGTCTTCACCAAAAACATGATTCTTTGAAACAAAATATGTGTGTTTTTTATAACAAGAAAGGCAAATTTTTTAAACTGTTGGTGTGGCATCAGGGAGAAGAGCGGTCCTTTAGTCCTCCCTGCTTGCCAGTTTACACCACAACAGCCAGCATTCCAGTAGTTATTCCCTATAAATGTAACAGTTCTGTCTAAGGAGCTTTCTACAGCACTTGATCTTACCCAACTGAGGCTTCTGCCTCAGGATGAGATGAATCAAGGTCTAGATAACCCCATTTTTCCTTCCACAGAGGGCACATGTGTAACTAGCTCATATGCAGATATCCAAAGCAGATAGCTACATTTAAACAAATAAATGTACTCCAAAATTATATTTATTCAAATGAGCTTTGAACCTTGTCTTCTATTACTCATAATTATTGTTGTATGCATGCAGTATTTATAATAAATGTATGCTTACTTACAGTCACACTGGAACATCCAGGTAATGTCACATAAAACAGTAAAGAAATAGTAACAGCCATTGCACCTTCAAAAGCATCACCAACACTGCAGACCATTTCTGAGATGCTCACATGCAGATAAGGTTTCTGTATATGGGGATCTGCCTCTATATCATATTACCAACAGTGTTAGCTGATCAGCAATATAGAAAACATGATGAAACCAAATGTATTGATAGAGTAAAAAGTAACAGGATTTACTAACAAATCAAATTCAGAGGCTTCTCCAATTGGATACCGACCGTCAACACAAGTAGCCAGCTGCCCGCTCTACTCTTCTCTGCTCCTTGACCACGTTCACAGTCCCTGACTGCAGCCTGGCACTCTGCAAGACCCGCACCCTAACCCTAAACCCTAACCCTAGCCCTGCGATGAGGGTTGATTTTGCCACCTGCTGTCTTGCAGACAAGAAGTCTTATATCTGGATTGACTGCACACTTTGCCTCTGCCTTCCCATCACTTTTTTACTGATTTTAAAAGTATTCTTTAGCATATTCAGATTTGTATGTGAGAGAAGATATGGCACCATCATTGCCATCTTTCTAAAAAACCCTCGCACCCCTACAAAAAACAAGGCAAGAGACACGCAGTAATCTCAATCACTGCTGACTGTTTTACCTCCTGCAGCATAAAGTGACATAAATCTTTCACCCCAACAGTCATTGTACTGGAAACGAATTTTAAACAAATTAATTGGATTGACCAAAAAAAGAGATTTGTTATTACAATGAGGACACTAATGAGTATCATAACCGTAATCACAATAACATACGATCTGAATGCAATCATCACTCAAAAGCTCTAACAAATGTTTTTAAACAATATATCAAGAAGCATTAAATGAATTTTCATTTTTGAGATTTCTGAGGTCTATTTAGGAGCTCCAAACATAAAATATCACAGTGGAGTGGTCTTCTATGTTAAACAAAATCAGTTTTTGTTTAATAATTATGATACAGAAGGCAGTAAATAAACGGTCTCAGAAAAAAATACCCTTTATCCTATCTTTTCAGGTGACTGCTCAGCAATGTGGAAATTCACCAAGACAAGTACAAGAAAAAAATATCCAACTAACCAAAAACAAACAAAAAACCAAAACCCCCAAAATAAAACCAATAACTAACAGTCTACTCATCTACAAAGACCGAAGGCCCTAGAGCCAACCATTACCCTCAAGGCCAATTGTACTACAGTCCTGTGATAAACAGTCCTGCACAGCTACAATGCTTAGAAAAAAAATAGCTATAAAAGTAAATAAATCAGGAACACACATCCTCATCAGCAGGAGTGAACATGATATGCAGGGCATAGAAATATTACCAGAAAATGAAATTTTGCTTACCCATCATGACTAAGACTTGCTACTTGTCAAGATAACAGATCCATCAGATTACAAAATACAAGACACCTAATTAAAAAAAAAATCAATCACACACAGTGCCTGAAGCCAGGCACATTAAAGCAGTAACTACTTGGCATTGTTATAATGACTGGTCTACAGTTGCATTGATCATGAAAGTGCTGTTAAAATCCTACAGCAATCATAACTGACAACATAGTAAGCTGAATTATAGTGATAACAAAATAACTAGTTTCATTTTGGCCCTATAAAAGAGAAATTAAATATTTGTTTTATTAAAATCAGAAACAACAACAATGGGATGTCTCTGTAACTAGGCTAAGAAATGACAAATGTGTTACTGCCTGACTAAAAGCTACATTCCTATTATCAGGACAAAATAGGAATTCTGCAGCAGTTTTCTGTCCTATAAAAATATACTTTACAGCACTGAAGAAATTAAAACAAAAACACAAATTCCAGTTAGCATTGTACAAAAAATTTACTGCAGTGATTATTATCCTCATACTCTCCAACTTCAAGGATGTTCTGGATCTTTCAATTAGGTACAAGTTGTTGCTCATGTACACAAAAAGTTGCAGAAGAAACATTTTAAACACATTATTAATTTCATATCAACCATGTTTCTTATTTATGTGTTCTTATCACCTATGCTTAATGCTAAAATTATTACTTTGATTAGCTTGATTACTTTATCAAGCTGGCCATTACACTGAAGCTCAAGATACTAAGAACATTTGAAAATGCATGCATTTCTTATCATTTTATTAAGCAAATATTTATCAAAGCAGTTTCAGGTTATCCTGACATCCGAAAACAATGCAAAAAGCTCCCATTGAAGCATTATATATAATCTTTAGTGGTAAATGTCCTTAAAGGTTTGTGTAAAATGTGCCATTTTCTTTCATACTATCGTTACTGTCAGAAGACTCCTGATTTTCATAGTAGCTTTGCTGTTGAGGCCATACCACTGTAAATCTAAGAAATAGGGAAAATCATCATCAATTTCTTCTACAATTCTCTTGCCATCAATCACATTTGCTGTGAAGAAAAGTAGCATGAAAAGATCTCTAGTATATGTACTTATGCAGTAACTCAAAATAACTAGCACATTGTACACTCAATAATTTATTATTTCTGTTTTGTTCGGCCAAGATCTATTTTCTAAGTTTATAGTCCTGCATCAGTATACTTTGTCTATAGTAAGTTAGGTGACTTGATCCCTTCATTTACTATAGTCATTATATTTAACAGAAATGTCTGCTTTAAATAAACAATAACAATCAAAAGTTACCATGGCTTTAAAAAACAAACAAACAACCCCCCCCAAGCTTTTATAAGCTAAAAAGGTGTCAGTCTGCTCATTCAGGATATTTCTAAAGAAAAACCTAAAGCTGGAAATTGCAGGCAGGAAGAATACAATGTGCATTATATGACACAAACTGAACACTAAGAGCTGAAAACACAGAACAAAGTGAAGAACTGCAGTCGGATTTTTTTCTCTTCTCTACAAAAAAGCTCTGGGCAGTGTGTGGTACACAAAGCAAAAACCCAAATCCAGACAGACTCTTTGAACAGAGCATCCAAAAATGATGGAAGACTTTGCAACGCATCACCATCAAATACAAAAGGAAAATACAGTGAATTACTTGGGACCTCCAGATTCCTAAGCCTGGAGGACAGCGTCTAGTGGCCCCCCCCCCGCCAGGGATCAATACTGTGCCAGCACCACTTCACATTTAACATCTTCATTAAGAACCTGGAAGAAGGGAGAGCAGGCAAGGCTGCTGATGATACAAAACTGGGAACAGTGGCTGATGCACCTGAGGCCTGGGCTGCCATTCAGAGGGACCTGGGCAGGCTGGAGAGGTGGGCAGAGAGGAACCACTTCAAGTTCTCTAAGGAGAAGTGCAGGGTCCTGACCCTACGGAGGAACAATCTCCTGCAGCAGGACAGGCTGCGGCTCACCTGCTAGAGAGTAGCTCTGCAGAGAAGGACTTGGGAGCCCTGGTGGACAACAGGGTCACTGTGGACCAGCAGTGTGTCCTCGTGGCTGAGGTCATTGGTCTCCTGGGCTGTACTAGTGCTGGGTCCAGTCTTGAGCTCTCCAGTACAAGACAGACAGTTTTACTGGAAAGAGTTCAGCAAAAGGCCACTAAGACAATTAAGGGAAAGGAACACCTTTCATGCAAGGGAAGCCTGAGAGCTGGGACTGTTCAGCCTGAAGAAGAGGGTACGGAGGGGATCTTATCTATGTATCTAACTCTCTAAAGGGCATGTGTGTACAGAGGATGGGACCAGACTCTTCTTAGGGACACAGCAAGAGTCAATTGGCGCAAAAAGAATACAAGCAATTCCATTTAAACACAAGAAAAAGTTTGTTTACTTTAACAGTTGCCAAATGTTGGAACAGCTGCCCAAAGAGCAACACATCATGGAGTCCTCGTCCTTGGAGTTTTCAAAACTGGGCTCAACACATCTCTGAGCGACCCGCTCTTGGTGACCCTAATGTGCACAGCAGGTTAGATGATCCCCAGAAATCCCTTCCAACTTCAACTAATCTATGATTCTGTGAAATTAAGGGGGTTGCTGAAACAAGATATAAATTGTTTACTAGCAGTGGCACTAGTTTGATGACTCCCTAGGCATCAAGAAAAATATATTAGAAAGCATGTGAAAGGTCATGAAGGGGCAGAAACAAAATAGGAGAGAACAGCTTGGGATGCTTTACAGTTGCCTCAAGGAAATGATGACACTTGGGAAATAACATAGGCCAAATATATAGGCCAAATTAAGTGTAGGATTTTATGACAATGGTAAGGAAAATACAAAAAAAAAAAAGGGGGGGGAAAGAAAAAAAGAAAGAAAGCTTCCTGGAGGAGTGAAAAAATATACAATGCATTTGTTTCCAATGGAAAGAAAAAGCTATCTAGTTGTCAAAAACTAACATTATCACTTCTCTAAGATTCCCAAAATTTCTAAACAGACTTTTGTGTGTATGCATTAACTTCTGATCCATCTATATATGGTACACCTGAGCCAAATTATTACATTCAGGGGGATCTGAATTTAAGTAACTGATGAAGCATTATGCTTTTAGACACAGCATCACTAACATAATTCTCAGACCAACTGGTGAGTGTATCATATTATGTTATTAATATTCTTAGAGAAAATGCTTCTGAAATCAGACTCTGATCCATATTTAAAGTTATTAAACTATAAATGACAGCACTAAAAGCTGGGCTTTATTGCAATATGACCCGCTGCTATTTCTTTCAACACAAAAGAAAACAGGAATGCCTGCTGCAGGCCCGCAGTTCCTGCCAGACAATATAATGAATACCACAGGGACATGAATGCAGGTTCAGAATCGGTCTTTTATTCTTCTGGAAAGGAAAAGAACAGGGAGTTCTGCCTTACTGGTAACAGCGAGAATATTTTACTCTGCCTTGCTCCTGCCAGAGAGTGGGGCCTTTGCAGCCTCCTCAGGAACATCGGCTTTCTCTGCCTGCACAAATGCCTGTGCCTTCCCTCTCTTTCCTGGGTCAAGGTTTTTGAAACTAGCGGTGCCCAATTTTAGAAGCCTTAGACCAAGTCTAATTCCACTTCCCCGTACCTGTTTGATCTCTACTTTTTCGGTTCTTAAATGTCCACAGCCTCTCATACAGCCATCAGAAACAACCGAAAGATTCTGAATGCAAAAAACATACAACAGAACGGATGGGGCGAACAACGACTTGAGAAGCCTATTTGAAAAGATTTGGGATCCCGGGAGCTGCTAGTGCAACATGCACATCTATTGGCAAGGAAAAAGTAACAGTTGCAAACGGTGTTATCTAAAAAGATCTCACACACACAGTCTCTTCCCCAAATGTTAACTATTTTTCCTACGGATTAAACACGCGAGAGCTAGCGGCGCGCTCCACACTCGGACTCGTTGTGCGAGCAGGCCTCGCGAAGGACCCTGACGGCAGCAGGCCGCGAGCTGCGGCCCGAGCAGGGCGCGCGGCCGAACCTGCCTCTCCTCGGCCTCCTTCCCTCGGCCCAACGGGGGTCGGCGCCGCAGCAGCAGCGGGGCGCAAACCCCGCAGGGCCAGGGAAGGGCCCCTCGGGCAGCACGCGCCACTGAGGCTGCCCTGGCCGGGAAACCTGACGTAGAAACGAGCCCAGCACCATTCATTTGTTCGAGGGGATCCACGACCCTGTTCCAGCCAGGACGTCGGTAGGGATCCTTCATTGCGATTGTTTTCACACTTGCTTAGGAAAGGAAGATGTGCGGGACGCTGATTGAACAGCTTCTGGAACATGTGAGCGGCAGCAGCTGCGGGGTCGTGCAGGCATCTGTGTTCTGCGCAATCGCACGTTGCAACCTGAATTTCTGCAGAATTAGGGGAACTTGGGGATCAAAGCCCTTCATTTACCTTAGCTGACCTATGAGAAATATATGTATTTAAGAAATGGCTCCAAGAGACGTCAGAAGTTACCTCTGCAGGTCATATATGAGAGTCCCTGCTTTCAGTTCCTCAGGATTCATTTGGATTTCTTGAAAATGTCATTATTTTATAACAGAACTTCATATTGCTTGCCACTATTAATGTCTGTATTGGATTTAACTGCTGTCAATCAGCACTCCATACTGACAACCCCAACCATTCCAAAATTACATAACAAATCCCAAACTTTAATTTTAAATAAGATTTTTTTATATTAAAAGTCTGTGTCTAACTCCTCTCTCTCTCTCAAAAAAAAATAGTATTAGTTCAACCTTTCAAGTATGGAAACCTGGAGTTTTTATTTTAAATGCAAGTGAAATGTTCAGTAATGATAGGAGCCTAGGACCTGGAGGATGAAAATGGCAGGTTGAGTGACTCATGATTAAGACTTCAGATTTGACATGACAGAAATGCCAGCACTGCACTGCTATTTACTTTGCAGTGAACAGCAGAAATAATACCCAAATGATTTCAAAGACAAAATTCAGCTTTATGTAACACCTCTGGACAATAAGAAGCAATATAAATATACATTCTAAGTCTGAAAACAAAACAAACAAAAAGATTTAAAATTAACTGTAGAAAGCTGTAAGCCGTCTAAATGGCAATTATTTCCAAGGCCTAAAATAACTTACCTTTCTCCAGCAACCTCCATGCTGGAAAGGGAGAGATGACATTATTATATTAACCATCCCTTAGCTACTGCTTGTTAGTGTGAGCAGCAAGCCATTCCATGGGAGTCACAGGCAGACAGCTGCATTCTCAAATAATAATCAATTTGTGACTGCTTTTATGTAGTCTTCAAGATTGAGACCAGCAAAGGAGTTTACAGGAAGCTGTGTATCTGCATACTTGTAAAATGTTTTTTTTTTTTTTTTACACTGGACTGACACAGTCATAAGATTATTCCCTCCTCTCCCACCTTGAGCAATTGTTACAACTGGAATTTCAAGTAAAAAAAAGCCAAGTGAAAACAACAGATGCAGCACAGAAATAGTATCACATATTTCAGAATTAGTGGTTGCCAGTGAACAAGTAATTACACCCTGCAGCACGACATATAAGCAGAATCATAGAACATTGTAGGCTTAAGCAACTTTCTTCGGTAGGTACTAGAATAGTCATTTGCAAAAAAAATACAAAACCAATATTTACGTATTCTAGGCTTTTTTATTATTATTCTTTTTTACATCTGCTCACAACAGCAGATTTTAGTTAGGTATTTGGACCCATACTGTGAAAATTCCCGCTAGTGTAGACTTGACAGGAACAAACATGAAAAAAACGTTTTTTTCCATTACATAAAGACTTATTTTTCGTCGCTCATATGTTTTAGCATATGCTATTGCATATATGCATCGTTTGTTTAGGATTTTTTTTTTTCTTTTTTTAAACTTTAAAGAGGACATATAGCAATTTTTATTTAATAAACCTATCTCAGGAGACCTTCTCAAAATATATTGTTTGATGGTACTGGAAAAAAACAAAAACCAAAACAAAACCAATGAACAAGAACTATCAATTCTGTAGATTAATACTGCAAGGAGGATCAGAGACAAACATGATGACCAAAGATGATCAAAGCTGTAGAAAACAGACTGATCAGCCTGGACAAGAGTCAGCTGAGTAAAAACTGATAAGCCATACTCCATAATTCATGCAAGACACAGAGAGGATGGCCAAGGAATGAGAGGAAGAGAGATCTACAGACAGCTGCACTCAGATATCAAGTGCAGTGCAGGAAACTGAGTGAGCTGTAAGCGGCTCAACATGGAGGAAGTGTTAGCAGAAGAAACGCATATTCCTGTCCTGTTTATACATCTGCTTATGGCCAGCTCTTGACACAGGATATTGAACTATAGGAACTTCATGTCTGTATAAAAATGTAAAAAAATCACCAGAAACACTCATTCTCTCTGATTGAACAAACAACATTTGATGAACTGTAAATAAACTTCCACTTTTGACAATCCTTGGCTATATCTCAAAGCTCAAGCTTTGGACAAGGCTCCTTCTAATTCTGAAGTGATAACTACAAAGCTGGCAATCCTTTGGTCCAAAGCTGGTCCTTTCATTTGTGCCTCTATATTAATAGCTATCATCTTCCTTACGGCTTCAGAGTAGAAAATATGAAATCAAGAAAATTATGTCTGAAACAGTGATGCAAAACATGAATCAATCCAATCTTAAATTGTACTATCTGAAAGCACTTTCATTCATTAGTTGGACACACTTCATACAAAATCTTCATACAGGGCACTACCTGAAAACTGTCTTAACTCACTGTATATTAGAAAGGGTTAATCTCCCAATCTAGTTTTTATTTTCTATTGTACAGAATATTGGGATCTTCCAGTCTTGAGCTAATATGTGGGAGTCCAATATGGGTACAAAATTTAAGTTGTGAGATTCTAAGTACCAACACAAGGCAATTCAAGAGACTTCACCGATGTCAAGGACTGGTTAAAGAGTCGGTAGCTATGGCCTCTGAAGTAGTTTCCACTCCCTTCAAATAGACTTTGGAGCTCTTTCTTGCACAGAAGTTGTGAAGGAAAATTTAGACCCACCGAAATAGTCCCCCTGCCTGGGATTCTTTCACATGTCCTCTTGGAAGACGCCCTGAACGCTGGGTGCTCACCAAACGACAAGAGTGTCCATGCAACGTCCAGTTGCGCTTCCCCTCATGCAGGTTAGAAGCCTCCTTAGAGCTGGCAGCAAGTAACATCCCTGCAGCTGCACAGAGAGGCCGCCTGCCAGACTGGCTGCCTGCCTGATTTTCCTAAAAGTTTTGATGTAATTATTCAATTCCACATAACACTTCAACACTGTAGATTCAGCATTTCTTCTTCATTGTAATTTGCCAGAAATTTTCTACTTGGTCTTTCTCAAGTTATTACTTAGTATGGTTGAATAAATATTTTTGCAATGCATAATTAAATTACTGAATTTGTCCTTCTTAATGCTCAGAGTCTTACATATTCATCATTCAAGCTTATTTCATTTTTTTCTCTTTATTTGTAATACAGAGTTTACATTAACATTCAGCAGTAAAAACCTGACTTAGATTTGCTCACATACAGACAGGATTTTAAAGCCACAAGGGATCATGATTAACATCATGCCTGAAACAGAGCAGTTCCAGACAAAAACCTGATCCCTGACTTCTTGATTAGTTGAACTATCTTTTTCTTCCTTTTAAATTGTGTAATTCTATTATTATAATTTGGAGTACTTCATCATAAAAGTCTGAACATTTCAAACTCCTGAAAGAGAAACATAAATAAGAGTAATACATATTACAGAGGAAAATGTACTATAAAACACAACCCCTTTGGGTATGTCTACACTTTTCAAAAGATTATTCTTATAGAGTTACGTATTTTGTAAGGGAAAGATGGAGAACAATGCTTAACACAATCAACTTCAAAACAAATAAATGCTGAAAATAAATATTTTGGCATCGTACCTCCTCCTCACCTTTCCATATATTACACTGGTCAGCCTACAGAAAACCTTTACACTGTTAGATGTGGGCACTCTCATACACACCTAACACTTCTCTGCCTTTATTAAGTCTGGTCAGAGTTCTCTCAGTTCTCCAATGTGAAAAATTATCCCAAGGCATTTTTTTCCCTTCCTGAATGTGTTGCTTTGGGTAAGGCTTAATAACATTATTTTCAAATAACATAATCCAAGAAGTAACCTCCAAACCACAATACAATTAATAGTTTCTCAGTAACTTCTACATGAAAGCAGATCAGATAAGTTGATTTCCATTAGACTCACGCACCTTTCTTAGAATTGCATCTAGACTAGAAATTCAGCTCACTCTTTTGTAGTTGTGAAATATTTTCATTACCAAAATGACTTAAAATGTAGACCAGTACTGAATTTCATTGCTTGGCATGTACTAATACCCATTTATTAAAATTTTAACCAAATAACATTTTTATGCCTTTAGTGACTCTACATACCATAACAGCCCTCAAAAAAGTGTTGTCCTTTAGTGAAAAAATTATAAATCTTATAAGGAAAGATAGGAATTTAATATGTAAGAGCCTAATGGGCCTGTAATAAAACCTGGTACATTTCTTTCTTTTTCTGTGTTGTTGCTCTTTAAATTGCTCTATATTGATACAGGATTGTCTATATTAATTCTGTATCAAAGCCATTGAGATTCAAGCTTACCCTGATATGAGATATTCTATCATGCTGTCTTCTACCAGCTACAGTTCACCCAAAACCTTTTTTATTTTTTTTTTAACTGGGTCTAGTGCACTTTGAAAACAAATAGGAACGAGCATCCTCATGCAGAGTCACAGAGGTAGAGCAAAACATATAGATGAGATATGCGGAGGAAACCATACCTAAAACTCCTCCACTCATGACTTGACCACTAGTAAAGGATGCATAGCTGACATGAAGAAAATTAATTTACTCCACACTAATTCCAAGGAATTGCAATTTTAAGGATTTAAAGCCTGTGTTTAGAGATTTTACCATGCAGATGGAAGAAACTACGCTACATATTTAGTCTCTGACCTAAATATAACATACAACAGAAGACACACGTGATTAAATACTTGTCTACTAATCTTTTTTTTCCATAAATATGATTTAAAAAATCTCCCTTTGTATATATTTTTAACTTTTTACTTTGTATTTTCCGTTACTTGTGCCCTAAGTAACAGACTTGTACTCATATATTCTGAAATCAAGGGGGAGTATATTAAAAACTGTGATCAAAAAATCATGTACTTACTCTAAATCTATTAAGTAAAATTAGAATCTCTTACATGAAGTTTTATTTTGCTATTTCTACTGGATATATTCTTTATATTTGAGATTTACACAAGGAGCAATATATTTTAATGCATATTAAATAGAACTGTCAAAGTTTTAACAGTATCAGCACAGGGTGACAGACTGTGCGTGGTCTGTCCCCCTCACTACGGTTGTACGCAGGAAGGACTTACAAAGCATGTGAGATCTAGTCTACACTGACCTCCTTATGGCACATTTGGAAATCTAGGAAGTAAGGCAGCAAAACAAATTTGATATATGCATTTTAAACTTTACAGTAATGACTGATGGACTAATGTGTTTTTCTTGGTGTTGGTTTGAATAACATGCAGCCGTTAAACAAGTTGGTAATTTCTTTTCAGTCTCCTCCTTAGTCCAGGAAAGCAAGTGCTTCCCTACACCATGTGCCTACGTACCCAAGTATACGTGCTGCGTTGAACCCATTTAATCTTACAACAGACTTCAAAAGATCTCACATGATAATACATATATGGCTACAACTGCAATTTCCCAGACTCATCATTTGAAATATGTAGGGTGTTATTGTTTTAATGAGATGTTTTTAATGATAAGTTTTATCATTAAAATATGGGAACTTGATCACAAAAAGAAAATAATAAAGTAGAAGCAGTGTGTATTACAATACAGGATAAAGTTTTTTTCATTAATATTGAAAGGTAGTTATGGTATCAGCAGTTCAACCAGTTAGCAAGCCATTTTCCATCCTATTCCATAGGGCTTAAGTTGTGTAACACATGGAGCTCAACAATACTAGATGAATATGTGATCACATGGTCTGCACAATATATAAGAAAAAACAACTAATAAAAGAGCAAGGAGAATCCAAAAATCACAAGCCTGCTGCCATTGATGGAGCTGGGTAGAAGGGATGGCTGCAACACAGCTATGGCAGTTACAAGTGCACAGCACCAGCACCTTCTGCCCCGTGAGGCCTCCATCCCACCTACAGAGCATCCTGCCCTTGAAACTACACAGTGCTGCAGCTCTCACCAGAATCTACTCCACCGTATTTCAGTGTCCTACTTGAAATTCTGTTCTAGGGCAGCCCAGAAGGCTGATGAGGATTACTGCCGACCATAACTAGCATCTGTGCTACAAAGGGACAGGGACTGACACCATCAGAGAGGCCCTTCTTCCTTGTGTGACCGCAAAAGAACTATTTTCTTCATGCGGGCTTGCAAATCGCGCACACTTCTCTCAGCCAGTGAAACTCGGCACCTTATTGCCCAGAACAAGCCCCATTTTCCACCCCGTGGACTTGGGCCCCCACGGAGCGGCACGCGGGCGGCTAGGCCGAAGCGACTGCCGCCAGCCGCAGGTGCCTTGCAGCGCAAGATGCTGCAGGCCTGGGATGGCCCCACGTGCTGGGACACCCTGCCCTCTCCCCCCCACACACCCCATGGCTGTGGGGCAGCTTCTAGGAGCCCTTCATGCCAACTCCGTGCTGAGGAGTTACTTGCTCTTCCCACCTCTGTCACAGGAGTCAAGGCTGGGGACGGTCTCACGGGGAGAGCGGCGCCCTGGGAGGCTGGAATCACAGTGATTTAGGTACGTTCCGGTATAACTTCCCAAAATGCCAAATTCAATCTTAATATTAACTATCTGTCAAGGCATTATGTAACATGCCTACTTTCGGGTAAGTTATTGGCACAAAATTTCCCTATTTAGGTCCTCATTAGCAAAAGAGGATTATCAAAAAACACTGTCTTGGCTGTTCCTCTATCTCAGGGGATACTCTAAGAAATTTTCATTATACATTTTCACTGTTCTTTTTCTTTTTTTTCCCTCTCTCTCTCAAATCAGTATTTTCTGAAATGTAATTCTTAAAATCCTTTTTTTCATAAATACAACTAACATCTCCTAAAATGTCCTAAGACAAAATGTGTCCTTTTAGTACAGAGAAATTGAAAAGCAACATGCCAATTTAATGATGTGAAATGAATCCCTAATATAGAAATACTTTTTGCATTATTAATATTTAAAATGACTTTTCTGTGCACAGTAAGTCTTCCTACTCATTTTATAATGCTGCTTTGAAACAGATGAAAGCATTTTGTTGCTTCTCTGCTTTTTATTCCATCTTCACACATAAAATGGTGCAATGAATGTTCACGCATAAGTTTTAAATTTCAGTAAAAAAAAGGTTACAGAAAATACTGTGTGGGATATTAGTACACACACTTGTGCAAAACAACAGATATTCATGGTCTGCATTTTGGAGTTAAGCAAAAATATTCATTTGAAGCCAACAGTCATTTACATACTGATACTTTGCCACAGAGATAAACATTTCAATGTATCTTTCATGGGCAATTACTTTTTTTTTTCAGGATGTGTATATTTACTTTGAATATCTATATAGAAATTAAAGTCTGCTTATTTGAGAAATTTAGGTATTTAAAAAGCAGCAAAGTCTGCACACTTGGCTGTTATGGTTGGCACATGGTTGACCTTCCTCTTTTTGGGGGCTACTCAAACCTCATTTATCTTCAGTGTACAGCTCTACCTCCTTGTAAGGCTTTTCTTAGTTTATAACAAGTATTTCAAGGTAAAAATCAAAGATTTCCCACAAATTCTAGATTCAAAGGCCTGTGTGCAAGCTGACATCAGGGGCAAACCGTGCAGGCAACCTGCTAGCCTGGAATGCCAACACTTGCACATCCTGTGGAGGTGAACATATGTTTTCCTCCTCCACCTTCTAAGTTTCACGATTTCCCTCGGTGTTTGTCACATTGAGATTTCTGGAAGAGCAGATTTAAGATACTGAAGAAAAAAAAAAAAAAGTGTGGGTACCTTGGGAAAGGTAGGTGAGTGCCGAGAGAGCAGCTTCATGTAACCACTCACCCTGCAATCACATACGCCTTTGCAAAAAAATTCAAGGTAAAATGAGACTGAGCTATAGAGTTCACAGGGAACACAGTGAAAACAAACAGTAAGTGTTCCTATGGAAGAAAAATAGTGATTTTTACACCAGTAATTTCTGTAAGTGCATGAGTCATCAAATAAAAAAAAAATAGTTCTGGGGAACTAATTACATGTGGGCAGACATTTCAAATAATCAAATAATATTTTTAGTATCTGATGAACACCAGCTCTGTATGACCTCGGTTAAAAAGAAACACAGAAAATCTGAGCAAGCTTAATCATGCACTCCTTCACCCAGGCTTGCAAAGAAGGGGAATGAACAGCTTCAAATAACGGGACACTTCGAATGTCAATATTATTAGCTTTACTGAAAGAGGAAGAGAAGAAGAAAAGTATCATATGAAAGACATTCACACAGACTAATCTCTGAGACTGCTCCTTTAAGGACATTTTTTTATAACAGGTGGTGAAGCTGAAACAGGGACATAATTTTCATCATAGCACTCAGTTTTCAAACAGTTATAAAATATTACTACAGCAGCAAAAGTTAAAAGTAATGGGTGTATGAGATTCTCTCGCACATAATTGCAAGTATTCCAAAACCAATTTGTCCACTATAGCAGGAAGGAAAGAGGAAAAAAGAAAAAAAAAAAAGAAAAAAAAAGAATGAAAGGTTAGAGGAGAAATAAGGGCAAGCAGACACAGCCAAGAAAACTCCTGTTTGCACCAAAGACGACTTCAAGATTTCTCCTCGAGTCGATCACCACCTTGTGCTTCACCCCGCCACCTCCCGCTACACACGCGCACACAGAAGGGCTTGCGGGGAGCACCAGGCACCAGTGGTTTATTCCTGAACCCTCGCTCATGCACCAGAACAAAATGCTGCTGCTCTGCAATACCAGGAATCAACAGGTAGGCATCAGTTTTTCAAGTTACAAAATTGCTTAAACCAAAAGACATTTTAAAATACTCACATCACCAGAGAAGATAACTACACTATGCAGCCCACATTAAGCCACAGCAAATCACCATCTTTCTTACAGATTTTCAGTTGTTTTCTCACAGTAAAAATTTTCTAGTGCTTCTACCACTATTTAGTTCAAATTTTGGTAGTGTTGACAATAGTCCATGGCAATATGGAAACACAACTGTATATGCTGTGTCACACCAAAAAAAGTGCCATTTAGGGAGGGGTTTCTTAATTCTTTTTGCCAGTACTTTAGTGGGTCCTTTAATATGACTCTGCTTTCAGTCTTTTCAAGGAAAAATTGCACTGTATTCCCTTGGTTACTGATGTTATCACTCACTATCAAGATGCCAAACTTGAATTCAATCCATTTTTCTGCATCCTTTTGCTTTTTTTAATTTTTATTATTTTTTTCCTCCTTCCCTTGTGTTGTCATTTCACTGTCACATCATCCTCAAAGTCCCACAAGCCTGGGATGCTGCAGGCCCATAGCACGGGTTCAAAAAAGAAGTCTTCATTAAGCCCGTGTTTCAAAGCCACACTCACTGTCAAACAGGTTCTCATGAAATCTACTCCCTACAAGAGCAAATAAGTGGGACAACTAAATAAGTGCAATTAGAGTAAGAAGTCTGCCAAAGTCTTATAAGGCCTGCCTCCAAATACACTGCATTATCTTGAGTGTGTTGCTATTGTTATCCCAAATTTAAGAAACTGAAAGATATGCTAAGAAATCTTTCTTTTAATTCCAGTGAGTGGATTTTTACAATGCAAGATTTTCACCTTTTTTTTTCTGTTTAGCTAATTTGTTACCCTTTTTTAAACTTTTTTTTATGTTATTGCTTTTCTTAAAGTATATATCTATATATATTGTTCCATCTTGAGACCAAAGCATTTCCTTAATATGATACTGGGAGGTAATTCACACTGACATACACATAACACATGAACACACACATATGTAAAGCATACATTATATGTATGTGCAGTCTGTATAACTTACAGGTTTACATACTTAAAAAAGAACATTTTCAATATGCCTCTATTAGGGAAGGCAGGGTAGTTCAGATGAAAAGCCTGCAAACTTCAGAACAAGGATAATAAGTGGATGACAACTCATCATCCACAGAACAGAGAATTACAGGAACATAATTTCTCACATACTTCAAATTCTTCATAGGAATTCTCTGGTACCTATAGAGTATGTTATGGCCAAGAAAATACCCGCACATATATGCACACTATGTGTATTCCAGAGTATGCCTACTCCTAAAAATCAGTTTGGCAGACAGCTCTGTGCTTCAGACTGCCCAATTATAACAAAACAAACATGAATACCCAGAAAATGAAGAGGTAACATCTGCTCACTCATCATCACCAGTCTGTCGTCTTAAAGAGTGTGGCTAGCAAGCTGATGATAAAGCAAGAGGGAAAGGATTTGGATTCACTACCTGATAAGTAATCTTTATTGGCATTCTTGACATTTATTAATCTAATGCTGCATCACACTGCAAATCCTGCCTTTTTCCCTCCTTTCCATTAAGCAGTGGGAAGCTTCTAAAACTACAGCTAGCCCCGCACACACTATTCATTAAAATTATATAATTCTTAAAGCTTTTATTTCTCATCATTATGGAGTTATACTTCGTGGTTTTTTTCTTCACAGCATCTCCTGCATTCACAATTGTTAAGTTCATATTTTATCATTACAGAAAGTACAATTAGTCCAGAGTTCTTTAATCAAAATATTTAAGAGTCCCAATCCTGCAATGCCCTTCTTAACACATTGATCCTAACTCGAGTGAGTTTGGAAGTAGTTCCTTAATACTTTGTTTTGCAATAGGGATTCCTAAAAATGTAACAAAAACAAACAAACAAAAAAAAAACAAAAAAGGCAAAAAAAAACCAAACAAAAAACAAACCAAAAAACCCCACCTCACCTATGACGCACTTTCAAGAAAAGACACTGAAAGGTCATTACATCTCAAAGTTGCAACCAGTTGAAGTTTGGATGAATTATGAGAAGGAGTATTAGTAGGTTAAAACTCTCATCTAAAAAGATAGTTTAAAAAAATCCCTGTGAAAGAGATGGCTAAAAATGAACCGGACACCTGTATAAATTAGTGATAAGCTAGTGATTGGTTTACAAAACATAGTCCAAAAAGTCCTTTTCCAACTGTGTCACAACACAAGGGAAAACAGACATTCAGTTCATCTGTATGCAAATGCACTTTTTTTTTTTTAAATTTGTGTATGTATGTATATACTGTTTTGACTTAACACTACAAAAGCTTACATAGACAAACAAAGACTATTCTGTGTTCCAAGAAGTTTAATGGAGTGCCACCCTTCTTATACAGATTCTGTGCTATGACTGTCATGTCAATGAATTGTTTTTCTGAAAACCACAGTAAAATCTGTAACAACAGTTTTGGGAAGCATAAGATTTTGCTGATTGTTTCCATTATATCAAATTCAGAATATGCTGTATTTAAAGTTATGACTGACTTTAACTGCTGAGCCATTTGCTAGATAAACTATTAGCATTCACACCTGTTCCCACTTACAGATTTTACTTAGATGGGTGAACCCCCTAATCGTGATTGTGATTATAATCAACAGGCTGCTCACTGTGCGCATTTTTCTCTCTTTTTTTTTTTTTTTTTTTTTGCCTACCATGTTGTTTATTAGCTGTGACTGGGTCATTTCATATGCAGATATTGCTATTTTAGCACATCTGCTAACACCAAAATAAGCAAAGATTAAAAAGGAAAAAAAGTTACTCAGCCTGAAATAAGAGCATTATGCATGAAGTTAATCAGAGATATTTAATCAGCAAAAACTCCATATGTAATCAAGTCCTTAAAATTTGATTATCTTGTCTACTGGAATTGATTTGATCGCAGTCCCATACTGCTACAAATTCATCTCATTTCTATTTGATTTACATTGTTTCTTTTAAGTTTGGTAATATATGGTCTTAATCTGTGCTTGCTATTTTAGCAACAGTCATGCAATTGGGTTATTTCCCTCCTTTTATTCCAGCATCCGGGCCAATAGATTTAATTATTAGCTCTTTCCTAAATCAACAACTGTTTATTAAAGTTATTAACTTCTACTGTGTATTATAAATATAATAAAGTTATTAAATGATCAAAATATGAAAACTTGAAAAATATTCACTTAAAATTATTCTGTGAAAAATACAATAGAAGGCCAAAACGCTTGGACAAACCGTTTTTAAAGAATGTGAATGACAAGCTATAAAGCCAAATAAAGACAAGTATCAAAACCAGGGGATTTCAATAACCAGGAGGTTATTGAAAAATAGTAAGATAGGGAAAAGGATGCAAAAAATAAGCAGAAGGGAAGAAGGAGAGCTGGGTAAGGCGCCGGGCTCGGCGCTGGGCTCGGATGTTTCCCAGGTGAGATTCCCAGATGATGGAGACGCTCCGGCCTGGTCCCTGCCACAGGTGGGTGCTGCGGGCTGCTATGGAGAAGTGCTAATATTCATTATGTGCCGTGATTCCACCTCCTGAGCTGCCAGGTCATGAACTTCATGGGCACAGCCGCTCTCATGAGCCACGAAGGGCAGGATCGCAAGCGGTCCAAAGTAACGAATACAGACTCTAAGATGCGATTTTGACAACTCCAACTGCTTCAGCCTCCCAAGCTTAAAGTTAATTAGGGGTGGCACTTTCCTACTGCAGATGGTTGGGCAGTGATAATCCCACAGGAAGTCACAACCCTTACTGCTATGGCCGCTTGGAGGAGACCCTACAACCAGCAGGTTAACAAGGGCCTCATTTTGTTACATACTAGGCACGCATACACCCGCAGCACAGAGGATATCATCTAGTTGTATCTGTGGATTTGCAATGCGTGTAATGTGCTACTTTTATTTAGTATCGAGCCTTTGGACATAATCAAATATCACAATAGGAATGACACAAGCCTAAGCAGTCCTCTGAACACCTCCCGCTGCATCTTGTTCCTGTAGATACACCATCAGTTGCAAGTCTTCCTGCCAATGTAGCAAGATTATACTTGTTCCTGTAATATGCTTTATGCCTGTACAAACGAGGGCTTGTTCTGACACTATAGTAGCTAGCTGAACCACAGCCAAACTAATTTACACAGACATACTCTTTGTTTTATATGTTATTACCTCTACATGACTGACTGGATGGCAATCTGTGTCCAAATTTCTTACTGCTGAGGATGTGTAGATAAAAGGAGGAATATAAAAATGGAAGATTCTTCAGTTCTCCAAAAAACCTGCCATATGTTGTTCCTGGCATTCTGTCAAAGGATGCTCACCTCCAGAACTGGAAGTTATTGCCCCACTCACAGCTACAAGATACAATTCTGGTGTAAGCAGAGGCAGCAGAGGCCACAAGTTTCCCAAGAGAAATCCATCAGGTGTCACAGCTTGGCAGTGGGAGTTATTAAAACAAAGCTGCTCAAAGTGTGAGACTCGTACACAAGCAAACTGCTGGAAGACTACATTATCGTAATAAAAATGATACAATATAAATGATGTATTTACAGATTGCCACACACACAAGGAAAATTCATACAGGGATCAAAGTGTGATGACCAAGGCAGATGATAATGTATGTTTATGCTATTCACAGGAGCTTCCTTATTTATACTCTACAAACACGAAATCTACTTAACTATCCAAAGCTTACTAAGCATTTGAATCATACAGAATTAATCTTTGTTTCAGTAATTTTTCTTTCTGGTAGAAAACCAAAACCAAACTCAGGCTACTCTAATGCCTGCCACACATCAAACTGGAAGAGGCCGTAATTGAACTGGCTCGTGATGCTTCATCTGACAAATGAACAGCCAAAGACTGATCACAGGCTATTGCTCAAGCACTGAGCAAGATTCAGAAGCAGTAGAATTGATGTAGCCGGCATAGGGCTTTTTGTGATTAACAGAACTGTGTCCAACTCAAAACACTGTCCTCGGGATGGATCCTCCCTATACTTTTTCATTTGTTATACATCCACAGTTGCTCTTTTAAGTTTCTGGCTTGCTTCAGCTGAATGCTAAGAAATTTGCGTGCTTATTAAAGCTATCTCTTCCCATTTCTTAGCCCCCACAAACCAAACACAACTAGGCACTCTTCCTGACTTGAAACAGTAAAGAATATTTTGCTGAAAAAGTGAGAGAAAACTTAAGGAACATTATCTGGATGCATTTACATTTAAAAACAAGGTAAAAGTGTGAAGTAAGGTTCCCGGGACACTATCTTAGCTCACTTATTCCCCAAAACAAACAAGCAAACAACACTACTGTAATTTACAGCCATGGGATATTTCCTTGACACAAAACAAATAGAACAAAGCACTAAAAGAGTAAGTGTATATCAGTCTGTCTGTCAAAGCTGTAGGAACTGGCTGGAGAGCAGGAAGAGTGAGACAGCTTGTGAGTGGTGATTGCAGGCAGCTTTGAAGAATCAAGTTTTCCATCCACTGAGAGCAGCTAGAGTTTTACCTGCTGCCCATTGGAGGCTTCGCTCACATTAGGACCAGGAAAAAATCTTTGGAATTTGTGTTACTCGCTGGAGTCAGTTCATCTCCAATGTAAAGGGGCAGCTGCAAGACAACCACACTGGTAAGAAGCCATCAGTTTACACTCAGTAATGTACAAGACTATATTTCATGGTATAATTTACATATTCTAAGGACACCTATTCCATACTCAAAAATCTTTATTAGAACTATATGTTATTTGAAACTCTTGTACAAAAAGGCCCTCAACCCATTAAATACATCAAAAATGACCCTGGCCCCTATCCTATGTGAGGCAAAGATTAATCCAGCTGCACCGTATATCAGCACGGCAACACTGCTAAGGCTCTGTTTATGTTCTTACTGACTTAAATGCTAGAAGAAACCAAGTGTTTATTACTTCCAGCACTGCTACGCATGAATAGTGTGGGCTGAGAAGGTGCCCTGGGTGGACTTCATGCTGCTTGGGGAGAAGCCGAAGAGAAAGAGACTGCCGGGAATCATCATGATTCCTGACCACTATACAGAACCCAAAGGCAGATTTCTTATGGACAACACTCAAAGAATCCCATGAAGACAAAACAGTTACCTGTAAATTACTCCAACTAAAAACAAGCAACAACACAGTATTTTATAATGGAAGAGCCATTCTATGGAGAAAACACAAACAAACAAACCGCACACACCACATAAATACTTCCCAACTATACAGATCTAGTGGTTGATTTTAAATTTCCATTAAAAGGAAAATAATTGAATAGTCACTCCCAAATAGTAACCCCCAAATTCCTTAACAGCAACGGAGGCAGCATAAATTGTACAGTTCAGGAATAACAACAAGACCAAGAACGGTTCAGAAGGTATCAAAGGTAAAAGGACAGGCAGTAAAAAACTTTGAATAGAAATATACGGATATAAGAATATAGGGATAGAAATACCCACAGAACAAAAAAGGGCGATATATATATTGATCAAATACTTATTTTAAGATGACACATCAATATGTGATGAGCAGCATTAATGCATTCAGACGAAAACTCACATACGAAAAGATAAATATCTGAAAATTATTTTATACATCTGCATAGCTGAACTGTAACTTTTACCAGGGACCAAGAGGCAGAATAAAAATAGAGAGATTCTGCTCAAGTCTCTGCTTGGTCTCAAAATCTACCTTTGCCAATTTTATTTTTCCTAAAAGCATCCATATTCAGTGAATATGACCTTTTTGATTCTCTATAGCACGGCAAAACACAAGAAAGTGCAACTTCCTAGCAAAGATCTCGAAACCGACAGGGGAGGAAATGTCACCACCTGGAACCCATGGCCCAGTTACACAAGGGCTTTGTCTGAATCCTAGTGAAATTAAAGGCAGTATCTCCTGACTATGCTACCTACATAGAGCATACAGCTACTGCAAAGCTACTCGCACTAGACATGGATTATCCTTCTCAATAATTTTGTGTTTGTATAGAATTCACTCTTAGGCCCAGATTATAAATCTCAGAGCAGTAAATTCCTACAGTTTAATTTACAAATGTAAATTCTTTAATGAAAAGGAATGGGAAGAAATAGCATCCACCTGTTTCTGCCAGTTTTATGTTAGAAATCAGACCGTAGGAAGCGAGAGCCTTACAATGGTATTTAAGAAACATCTAAGACTGAAAAGGGCTCTGGGGTCTTTGAGCCTAGACCTTCCTTCGTTTGAGCATTACATCACATCATCTCTTTGACAAATTGATTAAACTTCACCTTTGACTGCTTAGACTTCCTATCTCTTGTTATTCTAAAAATGCAATCAAATCAGGGAGAGGGTAGAGAGAAACAAGAAAAGTAAGTAAGCAACCGTAGCAAATAAATGTGAACACAAAAAAGGACAAAATGAATTAAAATTAATTAACCTTTGCAAAAGATTTGGACAGGTGGCAACTCTCCACGTACATGCATGTATACATACATGTCCACATACATATATGCAATATATGTATAGCTATATATAAATGCACACATACTTGTGCATGATAAACATGTACAATGCTCATGCAGAACTAACACGTTCAGTATCTGAAACGACCTGGAAGCAGAAATAACCTGTTCTACTTGCCATTCCCTCCTTCAAATACAACCTCTAGGTCTTATTCTGTCTGTGCTCTGCTAGCACACTCACCTTAAGAAAAAACTTTCATTACATGCACTTCCTATGTAGGTGGGAATATTTTGTTCTATGTTTCACTTTTCTTCTGCTCAGAGTTCTTCTGTCTTCCCTGTTCCCATGTGCTGGTGTTCGCCCTCTCTTTCCTTTGCTTTTACAGCTGTGTAACGCCTTCTTTTCTTCACTTCTTTTTTTCCTAAAGAGGTAACTTGGCTAAAGTTGAAGAATAACTCGTTTTCACTTATTCCTCCAGCTTTCCCATCGATACCCACCAGCACCTTTTCCTTCTCTCTATCTTTAGAAACAGTAGAATCAGTAAGTGCCCTTCCTTTTCTTACAAGCTCAAGTGAAATTTCAGGGGAATTTCCTTCCTTTCTTCTTTGGATTTGCTAGCTGTTACGGTTTGCCTTTTGAAAGCTTTTGTGAGCTTAGGCCTGACACTTCCATCAATAGTAAACAACAAATATTTTTCATGCCTTCAGCAGCAACACTTCTGTCCATTTATAGCACAGAATCTTTACAATACAGTGCCCAAACTTTAAAAAATACCTCCAAACTGTGCATAATCCAAGGCATTTATTCCTACCTAGGGAGCGAGGACTTGCTCCTTTCTCTCAGGCCCCAACACCTGCAGGGCAGAAACTATTGGGTTAATCGAACCGCTTAGGACTGTCTAAAAACAAATGGCCGCCACGATCCTGGCAGTGCAAATATATTAAAAAGATAAAACAAAGCCTTATGTTATTGCATGTTGACTTCCACACAATCCATACCAGCTGCACAGTAAGTAGTGGCACCTCCTCCACTAGCTTACATGTGATTTTGCTTATTTTAAGCAGACCAATCCTGTTTGCTAGGCTAACTAACAGACTAACCCCAAATACAAATCTCAAACCAATCAGCTCTATAGCAGAGAGCATCAAAGCATAACCCAACAAGAGAGCATCAGATCATCGGAGAACTGAATTTATTTCTGGCAACCTGTACTTATAGCTCACTGTTCTTTCTCTACATTCCATGAAATACACAAAAATAACAACAATAAAGCCATGTTCTGCTCTTCTTGCTGTGCTTGTAAGTCAGAAGTCCACCAACTGCTAGGTAATTCTGTTCCTTGCCTTACAGTATCACAGGAAATTACAGCCTTCTCCTGCTGCTGAGTTGCCTGGTCCCTGCAGCGTGGATGATGACCCCCATTCAGCTATTCTAACACTCATCATCAGGGCAGCACCAGTAGAAATGTTGGGAAATGTAGTTTCTTTTTCAAAAAAGTTTACAGCACTTGTTTGCTGAGCTGAAAACGGACAGATTTATAAAAACTATAGGACATCAAAGATGAAAAGAATTCCACCTCACAGCAAACAAGCAAGAAGAGAGACTAGGATCCTGGACTGATTCAAAATGAAGTATTGGCCCATGCTGGAAAAATAGCCCATTTACTGGCTGCTCGTGTCAGGAACATCACTCTTGGCAAGAGGCCCAAGGCAGTCCCACACAGACACACCAAGACTGAGAACACAGCAGCCACATCAGGCTCCCATGACGGCATCGTTAGTCCAAAAAAAAACAAAACAAAACACGTAACAAGGCTTTAGTCTTAAGTGCATCTTTCCCAAAACATGGACAACAGATCTCCTGTGTATTTGTTGTTTCCTACTGTCACGAACTTCACAAAAAAAATACATGCTTTATGCCCATATTTCTGAAAATAAATCCCGTATGAGACAAGGAATGATTGTAAGAGACTGAAATACAGCTAGCTCTTTTTTTTTGCGAGAGCCCCATAGTCTTCAAACACAACAAACTAGGACCTGGTAGCTATCAGGATTTTTTTTATTTTTTTTTTTTCCTCCTTATACTCCCCAGTAAATATAAAACTATTTTCTGACTTTCCCAGGTGAAAATAGTGGTTCTCAAGTAGCTCTGCCAGGACAATCTAGCAAAGCTTCTGTTGGTACAGTATAGTAACTGAACTACCAGTATTTGCTATGTTAAAATTTGTCCATTCACACAGAACAATTCACTAAAACAAGGGTAAATTCACTTTATACGCATTTAAGTATTTAAGAGAACTGTACCGGAAGGGTTTTTTGTATCTTAAAATACAAGAAAACTGTCCAAAGAGATGAAGCACTTATATATATATATATTTATAGACACATTATCCATGCGCTCATTATGGACCATGGTCAATAATTCAGAGAAAGATCACAACCTACCCCTCCTTATACCAGCCACAAGTCTTCCTTGTTATCTGCTTTTCTCCTCTTACTTCTCCCATACCACAGAGCCCATCAGGATGTTGCTACCCAGAATAATCTAGATTATTAACTTCTATTTCTTGCATGCACAAAGATTTAAAATCATTTCTATTCCCCAAATACAGTGCTGATTCCCCAAATCTAGTAGCGAGGGGGTGGCCTGTTTCAATTCTTGGTGCGATGTGTTATAGCAGCCAAACCAGTGAAGTGGTTTCAGAATGCTGAACTTCTAAACACCACATTTGAAATTTAAGTGATTAAAGTAGTCACTGGAATACAAGAGATGATTTTCCTTTCAGCAAAGAGTTGCAAAACCCATTACTATTGCTCCATTTTTTTCTTTTTTTAAATCTTGCCATTTTTTCCTCAGAATTTCACAGTCCAGGCTGAGTTTATTCAAGAGTATTGTTTTCACAGATCTTCCAGGTTTCTACCCATTTTTTGTTTGTTTTTCCACAATTTATATTTGCTGCTTTGTTCTCTCTTAGGTGTTTGCCTGTGAAGTTTTCATCGTACTCAGAGTCGCTATGGCAGACCTAGTCTGCATCCTCTCCCAACTAAGTATTTGATTGTAATTATTTCTAATCAAAGAAAGAAAGAGGAAAAAAAAGTAGATTGAAATTACAGGCTCTTAAAAAAATCTCCATGTTCTTAAAGAAAAAGAAGACTTACTCTTCAATTTCTATACCTGTTTTGATTTGTTCTCTAGCCTTCTTCCTGCTGAGAACACCCTGAAGGCTATTTCTCCTCCAAGTACAGATCTCATTTTAAGCTGCCATCTTAAACACTTAACATTCTGTGCACTTGAGTGCACTTATCATTTGCTTTTTGCCGCAGCTATAAATAATGTTAAGAGAATGTCAGTGCCTAGATGTTTTATCCACACATATGCAATAGGTTCAGCAGGTTTTACAAAACATTTATCAACAAAACATTTAGAGTTTTCACTCTGTTTCCTGCTGGAGAAGCAAGTGCTGCTAGAAATGCTTCTAGACAAACTGGTATTCAATTATTCAAATTACTTTAGGTTGCAATAGCTGCACTAAGCATTGTTCATTTTATTAAAATAATGCTGAATGCTGTGAACATCTTCTTTTATAATTAGGGGTATTTTTATTCACTGCTAGGTGAAGATTTCTGAGTAAACACACAAGGTGAACAGGCTGATACTGATTGTTTATTAAAACCAAACAAAGAACATACAGCTTGTAAGAGATGCCTTACTGTTGATTCAATTAATTGGGAAGTCATAAAATGTAAGAATATTATTTTTACCTTATTTATTTATTTATTACAAGCTACTTATTAGAAGCAACTCAAAGCATTTTTAAGACCTTTACAGACCAAGTCTTCTGAAGGTAAGAGGACAGGATGAGTTTACAAGATAAATACGTTACAAGAGTAGAAAGAAAAGAAGTTTGAAAATCTCACTTTCATTTATTAACACATTTGCTGTTAGGGCACAACCAACTATGGTAAATACATGTAGTTGTCTTCCCTCTAAGCTGACAATGTATTTAATTAATTTTGCTTCCATGCAAGTCTCCCATGCAAGAATTAACAAAATTATCGCTAATCCCTATATGCAATAAAACAAAAATGCCAGGTTTATCTTCATGCAAGGTTCTTTTTCTGCAGGTGAGAAAAATGCTGTTAATTCTCAAAGTTGGACTCACATAGAAAATCATGAATAGTAGCATATCCTCTTAATCATTGGCACAAAACTTGCAGATGCATGAAATTTTAGATTGGGAAATCTGCCCTCAGTAAACACATTTAACACATGGACACGGTCTCCTGTCTGCTTCCACTTACAGCCATCTGCTAGGTGGGCACTGATCCCATTCACGAGCTGAATGGAAGTTTTCCTTAGAGTATTTATCCCAGGCAGCAGGAATGATGCACCAAGACTTCCTCTTCTGTAAAGATCCTCCTTTATTTGCTGCTTATAGACAAGACTCAATGCTTTGATTAGCTCATAGCAAAGTATACTTCAGAAGACTTAAAAAGTAGAAAAAATATGACAAGAAAATCTGCTGCCAGTAAGTTTTGTTGTATTGGGTACTGCAGAGAATAAAAATAACTGCTTTTTGTGATAATAGACATAAATAAGAAAATATCAATACAATGGGACACTCTTTACAAGTAAAACTGTATGGCAGAAAGTGTCATTAGAAAATAAAGGTTAGTCTAGAGACTCAGAATATTTTCCAAAAGGTAACATTTGTATTTTCAGAAATTGATTTGTTATTCTGAATTCCCTCTTATCTATGTTGTCAGCCTGAGATACACAATCTGATTCTGAAATATTTCAGAAACTCAGGGTCTCAAAAGAAACTAAAAGTGCAGAAATCAAAATTAGTAGGAATCCTCCTGAGACCTTTTTGCTTAAAGCATCTGCAAACTGGCAGGCTTGAGCTCCCAGCTGAAGTCCTGGCAAGGAAATGTGCAGCTACTAGGCCTATATGGTAAAAGAATGCATCTCATATAAATAAATTCCTATATCAGGAATTCCATCAACAGGAATTGTTTCATTCAGTAGCAGGAAAATGTTAAACTACTCCCACTGCTGCCAACTTGATATCTGCGACTGATCCATAAAGCCCTAGAGTGGAAATGTTTGCATTTCTACTAGCAGCAAAAATGGAAGCGTGTAGAACAAACTCGTATGCAGTGAGGATGTTTCACTGACGGGGTGGACTGCTTGCCCTACCTAGCTGACTTGGTAATTTTTTAAAATTATGCATGATAAAGAGCATCAAAGACCTATGTACTCACTTCTGTGACCATCTCAAGTCTCATGGCTCAGAGGCAACATCACCACGAAGCATCCCTTACAGCGTATTACTACAAAGTAAAAAGCAAGGGTAGCGTGCACGTGGGAGAAGCTGTGTATAGAAGGCCCAATGAAAATACTACATTTGAAATTAGATTACAGCCTTAAAGCTGCATGTTACCTTCAAAAGGCAACTTGTGCACAGAAAGATGAAAAGCAAACACGCAGTGAATTGTCCGAGATGACTTTTGTCAGGATATCATCAGACACCAGCTTGTCTGTGCAGGCCTCAGTGAGTGTCTCATAGTAAAACTCATTCTGGCTAGAAATACTTTGCATGAGCTACACACCTGGAAATAAAAGCAGATCAGCGTAATGAAACAATCATGTAACTGTGGCCCATTCATTCTCCAACCTATAATTTAACCTTGGTTTGAGATCCAGACTGGTAAAAAGTTCAAAATGAGAACAGTAAGGACATCACACATCTGCTGTAGGGACACAGAGCAAAGGCAGATTATTTCTTCAAATTTGTGACTAGTACTTAAACCTTGAATGGTAGCAATTCAGATTATGAAATCACAACATTTGAAATATCTTGTGTGACCAAAATTATTCTCTTCTCAGAACATTTAGAGATGGCAAACATTTTACAAAGTTACCTCTGCAAATATTCTGAAACAGAGTCTTTAAAAAATATTTAACAGGTAAAATTCAGGAGTCCATCAAAAGGATATTTGATTGTCCTTAAATAATGAGCTACTTATAAAAACTGCGTGCAATTAAAAACAGATAAAATATGCAAGATCTGCTCAGCTGTCTTCCATCACACTGCCTTGTAGACCTGATCTTTATCATCTGACTATGCAGAGAAAGTATGGGAAGCCTTAGAAAACGACAGAATTTCACCATGACTGCTGACATTATCTGTGCCTTTATAACAAATGAATATTGCAGGAAGACTCAAACATTTTGCTCTCATTTTCTTGTTCTGTTCAACTATGACAAAAGAGAGTAGCCAAACATTGAAGATTAAAGCACAATTTAATAATTTAGCAAGCTTATCCATCTGACCAAGTTCTGCATTCGTCTTTTTTTTAATTCAGAGAGTGTGTGTGTGGGGGGGGACAGAAAAGTGCCTACTGCTCTCTCTTTGAAAAGACATTCTAGTTATCATTCTCTAATAAGGCCACAGATTCCTGCTAATCCATTTCAAAACAATTGTTTAAAAATATAGAGGATTTTTCACAACCCTGTAGGAACAGATACTTCTAGGCAGACTTTTTGGCAGTAAAAACTGAAGGAATATTTTAAATAAGCAAACCCAAACGTCTTCTGAAATGCATCATTCTCCCACTCCTGACACACATTACTGATTAATATTCATTCTGTGTGTATTTCTCACCATTTTTTTGCATAGTGTTCAAACAGCTTTTAATGAATCCTGCAGTCTACACTTACTCACTACAGTTCTCTTTGTATTTCTAGAAAGAGCTGAAAGAAAGAAAATTACAGCAGGCTAAAATATAAGGTGTGTTAGGATGAGATAAGTTACTTTCAGAAAAAGTAATTTCAATTATTGCTAGCAGTCTGTGCCAATACTGTTCTGCAGGCTTCAAAGAGTACTTGTGAGAGCAAAGTCAACATTTTTCCCACTGTCAGCAACTGTAGTGGTACAGGAATTAGCTGATATGAACCACCACAGAGATGAAAATAGCATGCATATTGGGAGTGCAAAGGAAAATGAGATGCTCTGTTACCTAAATTACTTGAATTAAATTTTCATTGCCCTCACTGAATATTAATCACCCACACTTTGTCTTCATTTTGCAACAAAAAGCTTCTCCAGCTACCAGAGTATGTCTACCTCAAATCCCTTTCCTTACGCAAACATTTGGAGTTGTATAACTTAAAAAAAGATGTTTAATTTTAAATGTCCAATCCATTCAAAAGGAAATATATATATATATATATATTTTCTGCCTTTAAAAATTTAAAAATATACCATAGTATTTTTTTCATTTATCATGCATTTCAGCAGTCTTTTCACTTAGGAGCTCTGCATGAGAAGTTAAATTCCAGATGTGGAGGTGTAGCTGGAGTACTTGGACTGGGAAATTCAACAATATTTACATTTTTTAAATGACCATAAATGTTGAAAGAAAATTCCACTTGATCCCAACGGATTCATACATGGTAGAAATTAGTAATTAATCTTTCAAAAAAGAATTGTGACAAAACCCAAAAGTTCAAAAAATTAATTCTTAGCATGATTCTTAAGACAGTAGTAGCGCTTCACAGATTTCAAGCGTAAGAGATGCTACCTATCACTGCTGTGGACAAGATGACATTCGATAAGGTGCACACTGCTCAGACACTACATTCCGTTAAGACTACTTTCAGGCTGAGAAACAAGTCACTTCGGTGTATTTTTTTTTTATATATATTTAAAACACATTTCTACTAGCTACTTTTTTTTGGCGCTCATCAGCCAAATACATTTTGTAAAATCAACTGGCCAGATGTAGAATATGTCTGCATCTTGCAGCGTTTCATGAGAAAATAACGGTCTTCTCTGCTTCTTCCATTTTAAAGCTAGCTGATTTTCCAGATCGAGTAGGAATGAATTGTCTTCTCTCACTGCTGCATTTAAATCATGTAAATTTATGCTTTCTTAACCTTTAAGCACAAATTAGTTAATTAAGTCTTAGCACACCGTGTTTCTTTGAAGTTCCCACAATCTTAAGGATATATATTCATTTGCAGACACGGATGCCTTCCGCACTCTTCACCTCACTTGTTCTGACACACAACAAGGTGCCAAGGTTCAAGTCTAACTTTCGTTAGGCTCCTGTGACACAGATTTAATTGAGAACTCGTGTTATAACAAGTGTTTCCACCTTATTCCCAATTCACCCACATAGTTTTAATGTATCTTGCTTTCTTTCTAAACTGCTCGTGTCTCTTCAGCATCTCTTCCGCAGCAGCGCTGCAGAGTCACTAGGCCGCATTCTAGTTGACATCAGTGCACCTTGGGGAACCTTAAGACCTACTATCATTTACTTCATTATTTCATGAATTGATTACTCAATTTAACATACTTCTAAAATTCATAGCATGTCATAGGAAAAGCAATCAAGGTATGATTTGCTCAGTAACAAAAAAAAAAAAAAGAAAAAAAAAGAAAAAAAATACATGGACCGAAGTCAACTAAATCTCATCACAGCAAAGTATGTCTCCTGTTGACAAAGAAACGAGATGCACAGCTAAAGTTCTTCTAGGCTTTTGAAAACGTCCCTCAAAAGATCATGGTTTCATATGTGTCATCAGGTGAGACCTTTTATAAACACCTATATCTGTATTTCACCTCTCCATGCTACACTGTCACCTATTCAGCAATACTGCTCCCAGTGTCACCCACTCGAACAGCAGAGTCCTCAGCTGCAGCTTGCTCGCATCAATCACTCCTGCCTCTATAGGACCAGATCTAAAAACTGTGTTTTGTTCCCTATAGCAGAGCTTTCTTGTGCATAGATGAATATAATCTCCTCAATAGAGAGGTGTTAAGCCTTGTGCTAAGTGGTACCAAAGAGGCTAGACAGTGAAGTTTCTGTTTCGGCAATATTCCAATGCCCAGTGGCATCATTTCAGGTGTTGAGTCTTTATTCATAGAAGAATCATGACTGTTCTTTAGGGTTAGCAACATAGGAGAAGAATAAAAATAGTCAGTAGGCAAGGGGCATAATGAGACCACAAAAGTACCCGCTTTAAATGAGTAGCTTGCAATCAGAAAAGAAAAAGAAAAAAGTTACAAATGGGGAAAAATAGGTAATAAGAAAAAAAAAAGAGAGAATATTTGAAAAACCAATAGACATAATAATGGACACCTAACTGTTCAGATATAATTTAACTAGATTTTCCAACCTCAATAAAAGCTGTCAAATAACTAAGTGATATATACCCCTCAGACACCTCTATCAGGCTAAAAAATACTTCTAAAGAAAAGAAAAATAATGGTGTAATAACTAACAAACATTCTTCACCCAAGACAACTCAAACACTTCAATGGAGGTGATAAAATTATCAAAATATGTGAAGCTACTTACTAGTTGACGAGCGACCAAGAAGGTTAGAACTATGTACCCTGTTAAACAGTCTTGGGAGTTCAACGATTCACCAACTTTAACTGAAAGAGAGAAACAAAGTTTTGAATACACTTAGGTGATAATACGTTTCTTTACACCATAAGGACCTTTATGCACAAACATGCACAACATCATAGGTGTTAGACCGTCCCTTGCAGCTGCAGGGTACAAGAGGAGGGATGTTTATACTACAATAACACAAGATTTTTTAAACAGCTGTTCAAAATTAGAATATTAAGAGAATATTTGAGTTATCAAATATTAGCAATGAATTTTTCAAGATTTGTAACTAGCTTAGGAATAATTCCTGATTTCATGGTAAATTTTCAAGAATGAGCTGATCAAAAACCTTTCTGGTTTTAGGAGAATGAATGAATTATTGATATAGAGAAATAGATTGCCTCCAAAATAAACTCTTCAGAACACAAGGAACATGAACACATGAAACTCTTTATCAATAAAAATAATCTAGTCCTCATATAGCACAAATTTACAACTAAATCCAGCTACCAAATACTTTCCCATTCATACACAGTAATTCTTGCCAGCCATTCTTGAATACTTAATACATTTAATTTTCATAGTTATCACTAACTAATCTGACAGTTAATGATCTTAGCAAGTCAGAGAGCAAGAAGTTAAATGAAAACAAATTAGACCTTTAAGAAGAAAACTTTTTATTTTTAGCATTGTTTATGCAAACATCCTCTACCAGAATAACCAGTGAAAAATATGCATATTCTTTATTATTTTCTATCAGAAAAAGTAAAATATAGTTGTATTTCAGCTTCATTTATAGAGAAGTTTTGTTAGTGTTCTTAAAACACACTGTTCATTTTAATCTACTTATGAATCATTCATGATAGTGAACAAACAAAAAACAGCCCAGGCCTCTGTTACAGGTGCAAGTTGTTTTCTTTTTCCGTCACAACATGTCACCTCACAAGTCAAGAAACCTTCCTGGTTTTGACAGGAAGGTCCTCAGACACTCTCTAGAGTCCCCAAACAAATGTCTGGGTCAAGGATGTCAGCAGGAGCTGCACCAGTGTCCCCATGAGTCTATCATTCTTCCTGCTCCTGTTTGCTAAGTAGCAGAGAGCTTGCTTCACCCCAGAGGAACTACGAACAGGAGCAATTAGGTTTCACTTAAACGTGACTGCAGAAAAGCAGCCCCTGCAGCCCTGCACAGTGCAAGCCAATCCCAGATCAAGCGTAAGTTGTCCTGGAAGGAGGCTCCTGATTCCCTGTTAACATCTGTCGAAGTGTCAAGGAACTGCCCTTCTGCACATGAACAAACAGCTCTTCCATGTAATGAAGACAGAAGCAATTCTCTTGAACCTATCCTTTTAAAAGACTATTAGCCTCCTTGTTCTATCTGTTCTGTTAATCCTGTTTTCAACTTACTTTTTTTGGACTTAGAGTTCTTGTTACCAAAATTGCCTTTGCCTTCCCTGTCTTTTTCCAGGTCTCTTTGCCAAACTCTCACGTAACAATTATCATGCAGGCATGGAGAAACTCGGTTCAGTCCATTGCAAGAGCTCTTCTCTGGCTAGTCCTACAAAACTACCCCTGAGAGCTTTCTCAGTTATTCTTATACTTCCAGCAAGAAGAACAGTAGTGTTATTCTTTGTATACAGGTTCCTGATTCATTTCTTTCTAACATTAAGTTACTGGTTATAAAGCAAGACATGTCGAAGTCTGTATCACTGCCTTATTAATCCTTGGTTGCTTTTGCCATTGCTACATCAGCTTGTCACTTCCTCTACTTCTGAGTCCAATGCTTGTCTCCTCTAAGATATCAAAAATCCATGCTAAAGCGGGACACAACATGGTACATGAAGCCATTGTCTTTTTTTGTTGATTGTGGTGATTTTTCCTGATCCCAGACTTGCTGAGAAATATTTATTACTCTTGGTAAGTCAAGATCCAAATTTTCTACTCCACGTGATTTGTAATTGAAACTGGGTTGGTTGTGGTAAGTTCAAATTTGGGGGGCTTGAAGGAGTTCAGTGCAATAGCACAAAAATAAGCCCAGCATCACAAGAAAAAGCTCTGAGGAGCATAATAATACAGAAATGTTATGAATACATGAAAAATGTAAGAGTTTTGGTGAAAGGACAAGTGGACATCAGTGGTCAGCCACCATCTTTTTCGGTTGCTGTTATGGGCCAGGAAATGCTGTGAGGTTCAATTGACTAAATACAGGCATTTAATGGCATCTAAACAGACAGTCAGATAGAAACCTGTGGCAGACCTATAGTTCCAAAGCAGTTTTTGGATGCCAAGTATCTAACATGGCATTATGCAGCTGAACCTGACTCAGCCCAACCATGATGATTTCAAACTAGATTTCTATATAGGCAGCTGGAGAATGAAAACCTTTCATTAGCAGGTTTCAGTTAAGATCAGTCCTGAGTATGCTATGAATAATGAGATGAAATTGCCAGGGGCAAGCCTGTGCTCCTTAGGGAATGGCTGCAGCAGGTGAACATCTAACAACCTTTCTGGGGAGGATTAAAAATGGCAACAAAGTGCTGCAGTGGGAGCACTTCCATTCCATGGAATTCCAAGGAATGCCAGCAAAGCAAGCCACATTAGAAAGAGCTTCCTGGAAGACAGGAGTGTTTGTAGTCACCTTCTTAAATCCTGCTCCACGTGCCTTCCTTTGATGACTCACCCGAGTGCTCTGCTCTGAGCTACAACCAGCCCTGCCAGCACGACATGCCCCAGTGGGGAGCACGGGCATCCCCACCTCGAGGGTGGGCTGCGCTTGCCCCTACGCAATACGGTACACCGTGGGACCATCTACGGTGCTGACAAATGACAGTGCCACTACCAAGGAGAAAATATAAGCAAAAATGCATTAAATTTGCCAGCATCTTTCAAGTCTGAACAATAGTAGCAGAAGTACTAATGTAGCTGATATGGTGACACACGAGTTTGATTTGATGGCATTCTTAGCAAAGCTTCCCTTACGAACGGTTATCACACACAAAAGCAGCCTACTGTAGCATACAAACAAGCTGTGAGGCTCAGATTTAGACGTTATATAAATAAAGCTCTTTTTGGAAAGAAAAAAAAGTCCTATTTGCTAAAACTGGGGATCTCTTTTTATAGAATACAGAATAGCATTCAAGAGTTTCGGGGGAAACTTCATATTCATAGTAACTTTCAGTAAATTGATGTACTAAGTATGCAGAAGCCTCCCATATACCTACACACCTCCCATGCGTACACTCTCCTTCAGTGGCTGGAACTTATTTAAGCATGGAATTGAACATGAGGGAGCCTACAGACAACCAACAGGCAAGTACGATTACTCTTCCAACTGGGAACAATGAGCAGACTTCAAAAGAGCATGTGAAAATCAAGAAGAAGAGAGGAAAGAAAAATATCCTTCAAATTACAAGTGTTTTAATTGGGGAATAATTAGGATTAGCTTGCCTTAACCCAAAATATAGGCATAGTAAAATTACATAACCAACAGTAACACATTTTGCAAGATAAAGAACAAAGAACAACATAAGCACAGGAGCCTACAAACAGGCAGCACTTCCCACCAAGTATCTGAGAAGACTCATTGACAAAACTAAAAGCAAGGGAGGCACCACAGGAAGCAGCTGAACTTGTTTCAATAGCATCTTCTCAAAAAGCTTCTCTCAGTACAAAGAGCCTCACTTCGTGCAGTGCATCCTTGCATAGGTGGCAATGAGTAGGACAGAGCCCCTTGGCTCCTGAAAGCAATAGCCATCACAGTTTATTTAGCAGGCATGGGAGCAGTGGGAAATGATTTCATTTACAGTTTTGGTAAAGATACTAAAGATGACGTGGTTACAGAAATGATTCTACAACCTGCTTGAAAATTTCCAAGGCTGGAAGTCAACAATTACGCACATTCATGGAAAACACAAAATAAATAAATGCCTGACTGCATGATCAATCCAGAAATTGCAATGCTGAAGTCAGAGAACATAGGTCTAAAGTAAGCCTTATCAAAGCCTGATTTAAATTTTGTAACTCAGATAAGAACAAAGATTCTTCACAAAAGACACAAAAACAGAAGCTCCTCAATAGTGGTGTGACTAACAGGAATTACCACTTTGAAGCTGAAAACAATACTAAAATTATCAACCTCCACCATCTCCATCCCAGAATTCTCAACTAAATGGTATGCTAATATATCAAAAGTAGATTGTGCTATTATCCTGTTAGCCTTCTTTGATAAGACAATTGATTTTCTAGGTGGAAGAAGAAATGAATTAGGTCTTCACTATCAAGATTTCAGTGATTCATTTGATATGGTGCTGAATGAAACCCTTAGTTAAGCAGAAGAAAGGGAACGGGCCTGTTACTGTACGAACCGTAGGGTGACAAAGGAACTGGTAAAATAGAGTAATGGGTTAGTAAAATGGGTGGTAAAAATTAAGGTTGGAGAAAAATTACTCTTGCACTTCAAGGACTTCTCTTGGGACTGATTTTGTATTTTTCATTAACCTTGGCTCAAAAATCAGGACTGTTTTAATGAAATGTGCAAATGACATATTTAGAAGTTATCATCAGAGGGCCAGAACATCATACCTGGAGAACTGTATAACCTTGAAAGAGATATCTGCTATCTGCTCAGAGCTCCAACCTTCCTTCCTTCCTTTCTTTTTTATCTTGAGCTTTACATTCTTCTGCAAGAGCAACATCAAAAACAAGCTTACCACCCCCCTATAACCCCATCTCTATGTTGCCATATATCCTCAAGAGGTTTCTTTCTGTGTAAGAGAATTCTAATACTGTCCTCTGCCCATCAATGAAATGTCTTCAAATAACTCCACAAAATTATAACACCTAATCCACACAGCTGGAGGCTACACAGGTGCCTAGATAAGTCAGCAGCAGGAATACACCGTTCTGGGGGCAATTTATCAACACTTTCCACATTCTCCCTCACGTCCTTATAAACACAAACAACTCCAAGAGGAACATCACACAAACATGAACATTGTATCATTATATGCATTTTATTTTGCATGATTCAAGTTACTTGGTACAAGCATTCAATTCCTGATACTTTTATTTCAATATGGTCTGAAATATTTCTGCTGGAACTGGTGGTTATGAATAACATCACAAACTCATGACTAATTTTCATTACCAGATTATTAAGCTGCATGCTATGGAAACAGTATTTAATCTTTGTATCAAAAAAAAAAGTCAATATTCATCTCAACTAGAAAGGAACAGCAATAAACACCTGCAGCATTTGCTCAAGGGTAAACGAGGCAAATCTTGAATTCAATGAATATTCGCCCATCATCCTCATTTCTTTTTAAATGTTTAATAAACACAATTATATCAGAAATAGGCATTAGTATAGGCACTAGTGAAACCATTCCTTGAGCAAACACAGTGCCTTGTTATCAGTCTGACACTGAAGTTTTTGTTTATATTCTCATGGTCCTATTCACCAAAACTGTAATACAAGGGCATTTGTAAAATAAAAACAATCAAAATACCTTTCTGAATATTCCAGTAATATTTTCTTTCCTTTTTTTTTCGGCCTTTTAATATGAATCCTAGAAAAAAATGCTTATGAAGAACCTGCAGCAGCAAAAGAAAAGGCTCTTGGGAATGTGAGATTAAACAGGCAAAGGGAAGAACAGCTGAAAATGTAGTAAAGGTCCATGTTATTCCAGAACTACAGGGTTGTTATCCAAGAATATTTTTCATTGTATAGTAAAATCATGTCTAAGAGGATGACTACATAGTAACCAATGAGGGAATAAGTTATCTTTGGAGAAATTATGTCTTTTATTCCACTTATTTGTAGATGGAGTGTAAACCTGGACTCTGGTAAACTGTGTAGTCTTAATACAAGACTAGAGCAAGGAAAGGTTCCTCCTTTCTCTCCTCACGAATCTCATACATTTCTTTACAATGACCACGTGGATCTAGAGCTCAGAGAATTCTCTTTCCTCTCTGGTTGTGAACTGTGAAGGATGTGCTCCTTCCCCAGCTCATCCTGACTTCTTACACCTGACTTCTTACACATAGCCCTGTTCAGGTGTTAACTACCACATTATCTGATCCTGGTAGTTGCCTCCATGATTTTTTCCCCACCCAGACATTAACTATCAATAACAGTCCTGATGGCCCTATTCTGATGGGGAGATAAGGCTAACTGTGAGTGCACCAGCCAACAGTCATTTCTGAATTGAAAGAATGACTATCAGTCAATCATCTCATCCCATAAATATGGGGACAGCCCAAGAGCCCATTGAGCTCTCCTTGCATGGCAGCGGGCTGCACACCGGGATCTCCCCTTGAGCAGGGACACCTCTCAAGGACACTCCTCGAGGTTAAGAGATCCTTCCCAATACAGATTCATGGTAAGTGACTACAGCGCGCTTCTCTTTCTGAACTTTTGGAGTTTGAACTTTCTGAGTTTGGAAAGCAAGGGGGTCCAGTCTGAACCTTGTGACCCAATGGGAGGGTAATTCTGTGTGTATCTTGAGCCTCCATGCAGTAAATAATAAGTGACCTTGCCGTAGAATCTCGTGAAACCATTGTCATTATCAATAAAACCTATTCCTATTTCCTTCCCATGAGTGAAGTGCCCCCACCACCACTTGTTCTGTGACATGAACTAAGCAGGGCCAGGGCAGAGGGGCAGGTAAATCCGCACTGTTTAACTTCTGGTAGGCTCCTCCTTGCATGGGTTGAGCTCCCGCCAGCAGGATGCCCTCCGAGGCATCCCCAGCACGCGGCTGGGGCACCTTTGCTCACCAGCAGCTTCTGCTGGCAGCAGAGATGTGGCCCTGCCTTGGAGGGAGGAGGCTGCACTTCTGCAGGTACCCCCGCGCCGTGCGGCTTGCCTGCAGATATTCAGCCTTGCCCAGCAGTGCAGAAGGACTCGGCACCACAGCCAACACCATGCAGCTCCACCTCCCCTTCGCCAACACAGCCACGGAGCCCATCAGAGAAACCCAACAGAGCAGCGATCCCTGACCGCTACACCCACTGCCAACAGGGTAACTTCAAGCAATTACTTGCTAGGACTACCAAAACATGTTCCAGGTATTTGCAAGCCGTATTCAGTTGCATCTGATGTAAGGAAGGTAGGGGCATGCTGTTAGCAAAATGCTTCCAGGCATTGAGGCTATGGTTACCTTCATGAAACACACGGATGCAGGTCTACGAAACAGCTTTGCCCACATCTGTAAAGAGAAGCTCTCCTCTCTGTTTGAGGGGCCGTGTTCTTGCTGCCTGCAGGAATGGTCTCTGGTCTTTGCCACAGCCATTCCCAGGCTCCCTTCTGGAAGTTATTAGAGATCTTAATGGTGTTAGACGTATGCCAGCAAGTAAACAGTAGGAAAACCTGCATGCCAATCATTAAGCCCAGGTCCTGTTTAAGCAAGTTAAGCAAGTTCTTCAGGCATATTTTGGGATACTAAGACTGTATATGTTGTTACGATATTTTAATTAATCTCGTGAATTTGTTTCCTTCCACAAGTATCTTTCATCAAGAATCATTTCCAGTATGACTAGAAGAACAAAAAAGTCTGTTCGATATGCAGTAAAGTCACAGATTCTAAGAAACCTTCTTGCAGCATCCACAGACTGTTTTCTTCCAATATGATCATGAAAAATCAGAGTAATTCAGGCTGGAGAACTTGGCAAAATATTTAAGCTCAGAGACAAGTGAGCAACAGCCACTGCAACAGTTGGCTGAAAGAAACAACAGGTTGGTATTGACTCATGACTCATAACTCATGACAGTAGAAAGACGCAGGTAGCTACAGAGCAGACTTGCTGACAAATTCAAAGACTACTTTTGCTGAGGATGTCTGAGCACAGTAAGTTTCCACAACTGCTCTCTAATGGAGCATAACAAAACTACATTCATTTTCCAAGTGGGGAACTCAAGTAATGACAGCCTGGCCCAACAGTCTGCTCACACAACGCTCATATTAATGGTAATGGCAGCAGGCCATTAATAAGAAATTAAATGATTAATCTGAGTAGGTAAGTGATTTCAATCCCTGATGAATAAACTTCTTCTATAATTCACCTATATAAATAGCACACTAAATTGACCTACATCACTAGCGACTGTTAAAGCCTATGATGTCTTTAGCGACTGGAGAAGGAATGGTGTTTTCTTTGATTTACCATACAGACATACAGGCACAGTATTGTGTTTGTGATATGAAAACTAGCAACTGGTTGCCCTCTACGTTTTAATATACACCAGAATGTTTGGTGTATATTGGTACAATAATTGGTACAATTACCAATTATTCTAAAACATAAAGGCAGTATAAATATTCAACAGTTTTATATTCAAGACAGTGCCATGCTTGTTTATGTCACAAAAATATGCCTTCGTGCCGACTGTTCACATGATAAATCACGACCACGTGCTTTGTACTTACTTACGAGTCCTTTGTTTAACCCCAACAGAACTGTCACTGGATCTTTAAAAAAGATTAGATAAAGCAGATGATGAGAATGGCAAATGGAAAAGTGAGACAGATGCTGAAGTGCTAACACAGTGGACAGGCTCTGGTGAAAAATGGAAAAAAAAAATCTGGTTGGAAGCATGGGTTGAAAACCAAGTTCCTCATTACAATTTGCTTTCCTTTAGTTCGGTGAGATTCTTAAGATTGACTTCAGTACTATGATCATGCCAAAATGAAGCTGGTGGCTGCAGGAATGACACTGCAGTGCACACTATATTTTGCTATATGATATATATTTATATAAAAAAAAAAAAAACTTTTCCACACTGTTATAATCATACAGTATATTCCACAGTATAATCATACTGTGATATTTTTCAAGGAAAAAGTCTATTTGCCTTTTATTTGTATTCCAGAAAGAACATATTAATAACTGCAACAAAGTCCTGTAATTTCAGGTAATCTAACCCTCTTTAGGCAAAATTGTGTTTGCAATACTATTTTTGGCAGCGATGTAGCTGCTAGTTTTATTATCTATATCGTACATATACACACATGTACAAACCCCTAAGAAGAAAACAAAAACATACTCCCTTTTTAAATGTCTGTCCACTGCTCAAGTGAGGATACGCAAATCTGATGAGATAAATCATTGATTAGAAGAAGTCAAGACCAAATAAATTAAAATGTCATTTTAAATATTATTGACTAGCAAATGCTACTGCATAAGTTGTCTGACACAGAGCGAAAAACTTTGATTGTCGTTTACCAATTCAGCTCCTCTCCTCGACCTGGAGGAGGAGCTGGTTCCCTTGCTTTTCATTAAACAAAACAAGCTGGTAGCTGCGAACCAGTGTCAAGGGGAGCAGAGGGAAAGAGGGGAAGGATGAAGTTAGGCTGGGCCCAGAATCCTTTACTCTGTATGAGTAAAGACTCATGTTTAAAATGAAGAAAACACCTCGCTTTTCATTTAGCATTGCTATCTTTGTAAAGCCAGGTGATAAAACAGTCTGTTTACATTGAGGTGCACCTTTTAAGTGGAATCACAAATGTGTACCCAAGTATTTCTACCAAATGATCATTTAATAACACAGAATTTCATCTGAGCTGCAGCTACAGTAGTACGAGATCTCCTGTCTTTTCCCCATTCCTTATCATCCTGTTGTATAAAATGATCTCAGGAGTTTCAAATCAAGTATAGATTTAACTGTTTTATTTTAACTCATAAATTTCGTTTATAACTTCTAAATTTCTTTCTTTCCTAAATTATATGGAATCTCCTTCTCTGGAGATTCTCATCCCGCCCCCTTGGACACAACCCTGTGCCACACACTCTAGTTGACACTGCATGTGCAGGGGGTTGGACTAGATGATCTCCAGAGATCCCTTCCAAACCCTAACAATTCTATGATTCTATAAGACTTGGCTCACCATTTTATTTGGAAAGATGCTTCTCTTAATTTGCAAATGAAGAATTCACATCATGAATTGCTATGTACATGGAAAATAGTCTCTCCCTCAAGTCTATCAAAATGGAAAACATTACAACAACTAGGGGCTAAAATGCAAATATTGAAGCTAATAGAAAATAAGGGACACAAAGATTCTCCTACAGTGCCGACACTTTTCTGATTTTCACTGATGACAGGAACTCAAGTTGACTTTACTTGTGACCGTCATCACTCAGCTGCACTTACAATCAGCCAAAATAAACCATAATATGGCATCCATTTTGACACAATTCATCCTGTGGTATTTCAAAGAACGCGTCGTACCTTCTTTTCGGAGAAAAAACGATCCCGGTTCTCCTCCATAACCACTCGAGAGCCACCTGGAAGACGAGAGGAGCTCTGCAAGCTGGCTTGTCTCCTCTCGGCCTGCTCCTTATAGGGATGCGCTGCGGCTGCAAGAAGGCCGAGGCAGCGGTGGCGGCGGCACGCCAGGGTCCCCGCACACCTCCGCCTGCTCTAACCCCAGGCAGGTTTCGTTTTACAGCCTGGGGAGGGCCCTGGCTGGCACCAAAGCCCGGGTCACCACGGCCTGCTCCTTCGGGACGTCCCTGAAGGATATCCCGAAGGCCGGACAGCCGCGCTGGCCCTCCCGGGAGGGGGCTGGAGAGCAGCCTGCTGCTGGTCCGCACTGTGAGCTGGTGCTGGCCAAGGCCTGCAAGCCACTAGCCCACATCACTGTGAACTCTAAAATACAGTCACAAATTAAAATAACTTGTGATTTTGTGTGTGGTACGGCCTTTCAGAGCACATTTGAAGAGCATATTTCCTGTGTGCTATATAATGAAGCCAGATAGAAAAGAATTCTTATTTTCTGATGCAGAAAGTACTGCATCAGCTATAAAACCTCCTCTTATAATGACTAATGCCTTCCCAAGTTTTCATCCACCATCCATCACCTTGCTTGCTCCTTTTTCTCCACAAGGAACCCTTCTCACTCTTCTATGCCTATTAAATTTCATATAGCTACGAAATTACACTGAGATGACTCTATTTACTGGCTATGACCTCTTCAGATGTCATACCAATGTAACGTGAAACAAAGCCCGCGTTTGGAAGAAGCACCTCTTTCTAAACTGAGTTGCTGAATATTGAAAGGCTTGCATCCAAACAGTGCAATTCAATATCGGGCAACAGCTCTTGAAGCATCAGCTATTCTGCATGTCTTTTTCCAGTAACCATTAAGTTGCTCAGTACCAACATTTGTGTTTGGATTAAAATCACTTCAGAATGACAGTGCTCTTTTTAACATTTTACATGATTTTTAAAGACTTATTCAGCTCCTAAAGCACCTACTACTACTATTACACACAGCTAACTGACCACACGGTGCTATCCTATACTGCATTTTATTACCATGCCCAAATAAAGTAACCCCTCCTTTAGGTAACTGTTTCTGAATCCTTTTATATCAAAGGTCCTGCTTAAAAATATCTTATGTCCTGAAATTAGCTTACTGCAACATTACACCATACCTGACAAGTTTCTAATCAACTGAAATTGCTATTAATCAACACTGATGTCCTTCCCACCTTCTGTTATTTTTCACATTTCTCTATACTCTTATGAGGCTCCCTATTTAAGCTGAAATAAGTGTATGTGAGGATGATCAGCTGGATCCGGCAGCTGAAAGACAAAACTTGTTCTAAAAACATACTATATTTCACAGTGACCTCCAGTGTTCCCAAATATGAAAGTACTCCCCATAAGGAAAACTTGAGGCCAAGAAAGATGGCAAAAATTTGCTTTGGTAACCTGTGACACTGTTAAGTTACATTTGACACATCATGGGGTCCACAAGGAAGATGAGGTACTACTTGTGGAACAAACTGCAGGTAGGCCTGGTGGGGAACACGTTTTCATAACCATGCCAGATGCCACAAATTTCAGAGAAATATCCAAGACTCAATTCCATACACTTGCAAATCCAAGGGACAATTCCACCAGTGAGCTGGAAAAATCTCTTACGGTTTTGATTGACGAAGTGAGGGAAACACTGAAAATGAGCAGCTGACCCAAATCCAAACTCCCCATCAGAATTTTATTACTAGAAATGCACTTCGACATTCTTCTATAACAACTTAAAACAGACATCAGCAAAAAAATGGCATCAATGAGCTGAATGAGCCACAAGGGCCTTTCCTTTTACCACAGCAACCTTCCCTCTTCCCACAAGGACAACTTAAAGCTTCACCTTTCAGAGCAGAAGCACTACATGGCTTCTACCATAGCTGGCTGCTTACCTCTTTCACTGTTCCTGCCATCGAGACCAGCTAAAAGTGATTCACACTTCACAGACTAAAGTATTAAGTTTGAAACATCACAGGGGATTTTCTAATAGTAAAGCCCTCGACTCTGCTGCTTCCTACCATCATGAATCAGTCCCAGCTGCTCTCTTTTTTCAAATACTCTGCTGCATGTGGATAACCCTGATGTGATAATTTTTGTAGCCGATTAAAGTAAAACATGAGGTCCAACGAGTCCAGTCAGTACCAGCAGAGTGAACAGGAAACACTTGAGCCGTCGTATTGTGCGTGGGGACAGAAAGGAGCCTCATATAAAGCTCTGAAAGAGCCTCATCAAAGAGGATGAAAGAGTAGAAAGTAAGAGACAGTCTATAAAAGCAGCTAAAGCACTAAAATAAGACAGGAAAGTTATTGGGAGGGTGAGTCTAGAGACAATTCCCTCTTGCTGTGAGCCATTTCCAACGAAGTTAAAACAAAACAAGGTGAAGTAAAAGGCAGAAAAAAGATCAATTTCATTTCACTTTCAGAAAATGAAGCAACATTTCAAACTGCCATAAAACACTTGCTGTTAATTGCTGCTATTGATTGCTTCACTTCTGCTGCTGCGTTCCAGATCTCCTCCTGATATCCCACAGCACGGTAAAATGAGACATTCTTGGATTCAGCAAGGCTTAAATTGAAACTGAATCCGAAATTCCCAATGTTTATGCACTGTGTCTGCCCAACAGCTCAGCTTTTCTTAGCCTAGCTATTAGAGCTTCTCTTCACCACTGTATCTTTAATAAAGTTTGCTATTTCCTTTTAACACAACCTGCCAGGGAAAATAAAAGGAACCCATTTTGCTCTTTCTTTCACTAGGACACTTTACCCGGAAGACTGATGCCTACAAAAACAAACTGACAGTCTGTAATAACATTCATTTAGGAACATTATTCTGCAATGCAGAATGGCTCTTGAATTTTTTGAAGGATTTCACTTCTCGCTAAACAGTGACTTAGCAGCAAAACTGTAACGGATTTTTCCCTGCTAGATTTCTAGGAACAAGACAGACTCACAGGTGCCAAAACTACTGCATTTTGAGGGAGTTTCTGAATATTTTAATATAGAACTGAGGCACAGATTTATTCATGTGAAATAAAGTATCAAGACACTTTAAAAGAGCATTCTGATAGTAAAAAGTTACTGAGTTGAAATTTAAATACGTATCCAAAGCCAACCCTCATCCCCCAACAGATATGTAGCAAAGCAAGTAAAACTTACAGGGCAGTAACAACTGCAGTAAAATTCACAGAAAATATTTTTCATTGCACAGAGTATGTTTGTGCTCACTGAGCACATTTACAGTCTCAGTCACGAAGGCACTTAAATGCATGCTAAGTTTTGAAGTACATTCCACTTGGAGAAAAAATGCCTTTTGAATTGCAGAAAAAATAAAAAATCAGTACCGAGCCCATAAAGATGGGGGTTGTCGCATCAGCAGCAGAATGGGGCCTCAGTGTTCATCCAATCCAGCACTTTGCCCATCTGCCTCTCAGCAAAAAAAAACAAAAAAACAAACAAACAAAAATACTTCTTTAGATCCAGGTCTGCAGAATAAAATGACATCTGAGTTAACAGTTGAGACTGCATACACTGAATATTAATTTTCCTACATGAAAATCGAAAACATCTGTACTTTGGGTGATGGGAGTAAAAATACAGAGTAAAAACACCAGTATTCCTAGCAACGTCTTTTCTCTTAGAAGTTATCACCAACTCGGCGGTGGTATTGGCATGTCACAAAATCACTAAACTAGGACAATATTTCAATGTAGAAGCACACTCTATAGACTGAATGACTACAGATGCTCCCAGGAAGTCCTCACTTTTTGATGGTAAAACTCAAACCTCTGCATCCAGCCCAAGAATAAAATGCCATCTACACCTTTGCCATTCCAGAGTGGAGGGAGATGTTGTCAAACTAACAACACGACTGACATTTGCTTAGGATTTCCAAATAGCTGAAATGCTAAAGGAAACGGTTGTGACACATCTATGAGGATGTCATTTGCATGGAACAGCAAACTGCAGTTGTCACGCTAGTCGGTGTCAAAGTGATTTTTAAATTCAGTCATCTAAAATCAGTGTTCCATAAGAGCATGGATGTGTAACAAACGTCTATTTTCCTAGAAGCAGTGAATTTCAAAGATGTATGTGTGTGTATCTTTCTATATATACACATTATATATATACAAATGGATAATACACGCACAAAAGCAAACCTAGCTCTTCCATTTTTTAAAAAATAAGAACGATTTTTTTCACTCATGTTTCATGAACCAGAATTTATAATAAAATGATTTATTTTTAATGGAGACATATCAGTTACCAGACACAGAACTGTATTCCATGTACCAATCTGCTCCCTATCTCTTGTTCCTCTTGTAGATGATAGAAAATAAAATTTTTCCTGTTTTGTGCTGTACTGTATGTTCTCTCAAGAGCTGTTCTATAACTGGAAGAATAACATGAAATACATATTAAACATTAATGCAGGGTTTAACTCCTGATAAAATAATTCTTGATTTTTTAGCAAATTTATATGGTGCCTGTGAGGTACCACAGTACATTTAAACTAAAATCAGCACTAATAGTTTTATGTGCATATCTGTGCATCTATATTCATACCGTCAAGTTCTTCCAAATTATAGTATATTAAGTACTGTTAGTAAATTAACTGTTGGTCCTGATCCAACTCCTCCAGAAGTATATGCAAATTTTTATTGATTTAACCAGGAAATGGGATCCTAAAATAGAAGCGCACCAAGGATGCAACCTAAAAATGCCAAACAAAAACCCATTCCTCTATCATCTTGCTAAGGATAGCAACTTCAATGCTCCTATGCCAGTTTTCCTAAAAATGCCTCATCATTCCTATCCCAGAGGCGATTTCTGTTTTCAAATCAAGAGCCAGAAACATCAAATAAGCACGATTGCTATACTTTGTGTTTTAGTTTATACTGTTTTACTCGTCTTCACCCTGGCAAATACCGCAGTGCAAAGGCAGTGGCCGGGAGCGCTCCTTCCCCCACGGGCTCTGCGCTGATGGGGGGACAGGGGCCACATGGTGCAGGAGGCAGCGCCCGCTGCCCTGCGGGAGGGAGATGGGAACGGGGAGAAGCAGAAGCCTAACACATGTGTGGGCATCTCTAGCCCGTCCGGGGCGACAGGGCTCGTGAAATTTATCTTTGTAAAAGCTACCACGGTGGCTTTAAAAGTTCTCTCCCCCCAAGGACCCTGTAAAAACAATCAGTCTGATTTTATAAACACTCCCTCAAACACACATAACATGCATGCAAGTCCTCTCTCCAAGTAAAGTAAAATAGAAGAACTAGTCTAATGATAAACTGAGAGTAAGAGTCATTAGTGAAAAAGTACAGGAATTATCCGTATCTTTTGCTCATAAAACTAAATAATAAATAAACACATGAAAACTGCTGCCCAGCAGCAGTTCTGCTAGAGCATCACATATCACCAATTCCCACCTTTCTCTTGACAGTGAGGAAGACAGTAACCAAACCAGGTCCTGAGGCCAAAAATCCTTAATATCCTGCTCCATCTAAACATATTTTTCACGCTTACTTTACCTGCAACTTTTCTGTTTGTATCTCTGGGAGCACAATATCACAGAGGCAGGTAAGAAGGTGCATCATGGCTTGCAGACTCAAAGCTATAGGGGAAAAAGCCTTGCCACAGTACTATTTACCCAGTTTTCCAAGTCGGAAATCAATGGTAGCTCATGCCAAGGGAATTGGTACTATCTCTAAGACTGCGCACTATATTCTCTATATTATTACTCTGCATTATTACAAGGAGACAAGCTGTTCTTGGCGTGCATCTATACACACACCATCAAGAGGGGCCACCCTGCAAACACCATCCCGGAGCACACGGATGCCTTAAGATTTCCTGAGGGACCAAGACACACCGAACAACCCGCCACAGCAGCTAAACTGAGGGGTTAAAATCGCAGCCAGCAGGAGGAAAAATTAAGAGTTCTCCACAATTGAGCATTATAAAAAATCATAACAAATAAAACAACGCAGAGAACAACATAATCTCCCTGCCCCTTTACATACAGGCTGTACAAACACAACTCTTCATTTTCTTCCCTTTCAGTAAATCTGCTAAATGGGAAATGAAAAATTTAGTTTAACTCGATTTATTTTCAGTTCAGTGAACATGACAAACAAGAACAGTAACTGGTTTGCATTAAATGAAAATTTGTAGAGAACTAGATCTTAAAATAGCCCTAGTTAAAACACATCTTGACTAAAGAAGCATGTTTTATTATGCTGCTCATGCTAATACAGGAAGGTGAAAATTAATTCATTAAAAATTACAGAAAGGAATCCTGATAAGTTATGGATGTGATTTTTGTTAATATGTTCTTGATTAGAACTTATTTGTCAAATTCTTTCTACAAGTAATTCCTCTACTAAAACTCACATGCGAACATCACACCAATTCAAGGGCTTTCTATCTGGTTCTACCGGCCACCCGGGAAGCCTGTTCTCCCAAGGACTGTCAGCAACTCAGAGAACCACAGCTCCGGTGCGACGCCTTCCATATGAGAAGGAGGCAGTCATTTATGGAGACACTCATTTAGGGAGACAAGTTTGACATTTTTCTGTACTTGCTGTTTTAAAACAAATATTTAATGCACATAGCATGCAGTAATAATTCAGGGCACAGGTAGTTCCATGTAACCATTTGCGAGGGAAAGAGTAGCAGGTATTTTAGTAAAGAATTATTATTATTTTTTAATTTCCTTTTTTTATTTTTTTTCCACCAAGGACACAGAAGGAATATACTGTTCCTGGGCCTTCTCTTTTTTTTTTCTTTAATCTTGCTATCTGCATCTTGAGAATACCTTGATAATAAATTTCAGTTGGTTGCAAACAGTCAATAATTTATTAAGCTATTAACTAAGTTGTAAACACTTCACATTTAAAACCATGCTTTATTTATTTATTTACTTATTTAACAGAAATACTAGATCCTTAAATAATTCCCAGTGAATAACATATTTGACAAAACACACTTTTTCCACTTATGTTTTGACTGCACACCAATTATAAAATTCTAAAACATATTACTCATATTGGACAACAGTTTTGTGTTCACTCATCTGCTTTCAAATGACAAGTTGATTATATACCCAAATCTATGCACCTCACTAAAACTATAGTTGAGTTAGCATCGCAAAATACATGTTGTTAATAGATAGTTTAAAATATTAAGTGAAAAACTAATACAGCAAAAATGTGTCCACTGGTAGACAGGGATCATAAGAAAAGTGTGAATCTAGTTGAAATTAATTTTCAAAAACCAAAGAGTTCAAAAACATGTCCATATCTCACACACAGATCTACTGTGCTTGGAAACAACTTATAATTTGTACTAGCTTTTTTCTTTAAACCTTGATTGAATTGGCAGATCCCACAAATTTCCTTATGTATCTCTCAGTACACAGCAGAGAAGTATTGGTTTTATCAACACGCAGTGGGTCCCTTATTAAGGGATTCCTAAAAAAAGTATCCAAAACACAAAGAACAACAAAAAATCATTCAGGGAAGAAAAAAAAAAATCTATTTATTATTGAACTGAGCTTTTCTTTAACTACAAGGAAAGATGAGGGAAGTACAAGGAATTTATACTGTAGAAAATGAAGATCCATGATAACAGTTTGTTCTTAGATCAGCAAGTCTCTCTCCATCAAGACTTTCTCAATGACTTAGCACCAAACGAGACCTCTGCTTGGTCTCCTATATTGCCTGTTCTTCCTTTGTCAGAAAAATAACTTTCAATTCCTCCTGCATTGCAGAATTTGTCCGCTTTGTGCCAAATCACAGGTGACGTCCCTCCCCATACTATACATTAATCTCAGCTGTAGTAACAACAGACACCCCACCTCAGGGTGCTGCGCATAAAAACACTAAAAGACAACACTGGCCTGGGGTAATACTGGCTAAAGATGTGTTCATAGCCACACTTAAAGCTGGCTAATGCTGTGCAACACACTGCAATGAAACTTCCTTATAAAAATAACATAAAATAAAATAAAATAAAAATAATAAAATAAAATAAATAAAACAAAATATCTTACTCTCAACTTCTGATATTTCCAAAAGGGCTTTTCTATTTTGTTTTTCCTTTGAAATCTGCTTACACACTAAACGTGCCAAAATCCTTGTACAGTCAAAGGAGCGTCATAGCATCTCCGAAAAGCATTAATAGGTGAAGAGATGTATTACTCTAACAAATACAGGATAATTAAGCTTCCGAATTAAGCACCTCATATATAACAGAAGTGGTGATGGCAATCCCTGCACAAAGCACCATTTTAACTGTGACATGTATTTGGCCTGGAATAGCAATAAATTTGTGTTCCTAGACAAATTGGGCACCCCTGACCAAGAAGATTAGCCACTGCTGGCCTAAGGAAAATGGAAATGAGAAAGGGCCTAGCTGCTGTTCTGATAGGTCTGGTTTGCTCTGAAATAGTGTTCTAAATCATCCCATACCATGCAAAGCACCCACAGTCACCAAACCTAGTAAGGGTACTATCGTATAAAGAAAGTTTTTTTGTGAAAATCATATGTTTTTTTTAAAAAAAAAAACTGCAAATGTATGAGAGGTTTCTAGAGAGTTTTTTTTTTCCTTCCTTATAACAGCATTAATTTATCTACTTCAAAATAATCTTTGAAGGTTTTAAAAAAAATCCAAAATACACCTTACTCTGAAAGTAAATTTCCTTATTTGAGAATTTGGATTATATCAAGTCATCAATATCCAACAAGAAAAGCTGCATGGAGACGGTTTGATGACCAGGTACGAGCCTTGCCCATGATGACCTGGGCTACATGTACCTGGGCTAAATTTGATGCAGTGACAGGACGCCTAACACGAGGGCGAGCACTACCTCTGCAAAAGACATGGACATCCCTCACACCAGTAATCTGACCCATAGAGAAGAGTCTGGCTAGTAGAGTAACTACATGAACACAGGGAAGCATCCTACCATTATCAGTGTTTCAAGGGGAGATTCTTAGGATAGATTTTTAACGAATGGAAGACAAAGGGAAATTTTGCTTTTTATCTCTCACTGCACCTCGTAGCACATTTAATTGCACTGGTATGTAATACTTTATTAATCATGATAACCACCACCATTATGTGCAGCAGTAAGATGCTCGTGTGTACAAGTACCTGTGGTAATTACAGAGCTAAGAGCAGGCCAGTGATCATGTAAACTGACAATAACTTCCATAGTGCAGCACACTGATGGCCAGACCTCCCTTGTCCGAGTCTGAGAGGGGATTCCAGAGGTATCCATAGAAGCATGGGAAACACTGTGCTCAGAGGAAGAAAAGAACAACAGGTCAACTTCAAAGGATGTTGAGCTGGCATGTGGAAAAGCTGGTCAGTCCCAGGGAGCTCCTTGTGGTGCTGATGCAGATCACACAAAGCCACAGAGGCTGCAGACTCTGTATAGGGCTCAGCACACAGCACAGCTCAGCATCAGCCACGGCTGGAGCAGCCTGTTCCTGAGCTACTAACATGCAGAAAGTCCACCACACAGATACACACCCTTGCTGAAGCAAAGGGCAGCCCAAGAGACTGCCAGGGCACCATGGAGAAGCCCAGCAGAACCCCAGCCCCTACATATGGTGGTCACCGTTGGTCTTCCAGTCTCTGTGCTGGTCAGTGACGAGGCAAGGGAGGAGCCAATTCTGGGTCTCAGAGTTATGGGACTAGCTATACACTATTAACAACAGCTTGAATCTATTAATGTAAATATAAAAACAGAAGCAAGAGCTTAATGAATTAAAGCTGTATAGAGAGAGTGGTTGTCCTCTGTATCCATGTCAGCTCACTTCTCTATTAGGGAAAAGAAAATGCAGAAAAAGACTTGTGTAAATAATGAGTATGAGAGTTGAGGGGCAGCTCAGAAAATCTGAAAGAAGTTTATAAATAAGAGCCCTTAATCTTGGGAACCATGTATTCCTTGCCTTAGTGAACACCCTATTCCCACTACGTTGTTTCATGTCAAGCATTTACTTTAACAAGTCCTGCGATGTTTTATTTCCTTTTTAAAATTTTCTTTTATTTTGGAAAGTTGGCCTAGCCATACCTACTCTGGAAGAGTCAACACTTTAGATGTAGACACGCAGAATTCCTTTTTTCTTCCCTCTTTTAGAAACAAATCCTAATTTGCAGGGACAGAAAAACCTTTGTTCAGCTTTAGTCATGACTCATTTGCTATTTAAGTCTAAGAACATTAAAAATAGTAGTATTATCAAAATTTGGAGGATAAAATAAGATCAGAATTGCTACAGTGTATGTGTGTGCATCTAAGCTCTGTAAAGAGCTGCATATATACATAACTTTGAGCCAATTTTAGGCCCACCAATGAAGCACGTGTCACTCCGAAGAAGCAACGCTGCCCCCACGAGAGTCAGAAGACTGCTGCTCCCAGCGGCTGCTATTAGCACAGTTAAGGAATTTTGACACAGTGCGTGGTGTTGTACTTAACTCCATCCAGGGACTGAACTACCTGTCACAACACCGGAACAGCTCCTATCTTTTTGAGCAGGAATTCTTCAGTGACTGGTGCTTGGGAAATGGTCTAGGTTAATCTCTAGAACACAAAGCTGATAATCACTATTTTTACTCATGACTCTGGGTGCTCTCCTTTTATTTACACCTCTAATACATTTAAATGGCCTTTTTGTTTTGATAATATGCTGAAACACGGAGTTCCACCCATGAACTCCAAAGGATACTTCAAGCTTTATCATGCAAAAGCAAAAAGAGAGAGTTACCCTTTTTGCTGACAAAGCAAGCGAGCTGTAAAGAAAGGGGGTGCAGAGAGTTGACAAAATGAGCAGCTTGGGTTCATTTTTCCAGCTACAGACCAGGTTAAACAAGCTGCTAGGCAGCAGTCTGCCCCACAAAATAAGCTGAAGGGATACATTAAATAGAAGCATAAGGATGGATAAATATTTAAAGACTAGTCTAAAGCATCCCAGGCTGTAGCTACTATTAATCCGAGGTCACCATCCACCTTGAAAGGGCCGTGATGGCCACGACGGCCCGAGACACCTCCGGCCTCCCCGGCAGAGCGTGGCCGGCAGGGGGTCAGGACCCCGGGGCTTGGCCTGCCGGGCGCGCGCCGGGAGAGACTCCAGGCACCGAGCAGCACCGGGGCCCTTAACCTGCCGCCAGTTTCATCAAACTGCTGGCATCGAAACGCGTCTCCCCTCCAATTAGTGAAAAGGGGATTTTGTCGGGAATGAAAATATCCGTAACAAAATCCGGTTAGATTTGTTAGGGTTGCTAACCCCCACCAAGCATGACGGAGAGCTTCCCTTTTATCTTGTATGCAAAATGACTCGCAGGTAATTGCACTCTCTTCAGCTAACATCATGTATTTTCACAGGAATTCTCTCTGAGGCAAAGGTTGTCCCTCTGATAAATTATGTTTGACAGCAATCACTCAGAAAGATCCAAATTTAAAACACACCGGAGCTACCAGCCGAACGGCGTGGTTAGATGTACATAGGGTAAGCCAAGCCTTCAGCTAGGAAGCATATGCAGATCTAAGGCTGGAACGACACAAATGCCTAGTGGCAATCCCTTAATGATTTATCTGAATGAAAAGCTAGACCAAGAGCAGGGGCTTCTCCAAGCAACATCTTTGTTTTGTGCAGGAAGCAGCCCTAAAATCAGGACTGCCACATAATCAAGACGACATCCATCACATTCCTGAGGGAAAACGGAAGGGCAACCTTCTCTTTCCCAGCTGACCCATTCTAATATTCACCTTGCTCAAAAGTGCTTGTAGCAGGACCCCTGGATACAAGAGATCACTTGAAATCTATGAACACTGAGAGATCAAAATCCCTGGGAAAGACTCTCCTGAAGTGATTGCTCTCTAGCACAGGGTTTTAGCAGCATGTTTCAGTGGTGGATGCTTTTCAGATACACCAGTCTAAAGTGTTTTACCCTGTAGGTTTAAAATGGTCTATAAGACAGAAGACCTAAAATACAGCTTTTCTTTAAAGCTAAACTCTCTATCCAAATGGCAAATGCATTTGTAGCAATAATCTCTACTGTTTGAATCAAACTCGCTTTCAAAGTTAATGGGCCAAAGAGCTGTTATTCACCTGTTTGGCAACTCTAGATTTCCTAGTGTTATTTTAAAGGGTTCTTTACCTTCAGAAAAGTAAAATTTTGTCTGAGCTTCATTGTTCAGAAGCTACATAACAGACTAAATCCTAGATCTGTAACTCCTTGTGCATCTCCTCAGCCAAGAGGGAAACAAATACCAGTGTTGGTTTCTTACACAAGTAGTTAAGCTGAAGGAAAGGAGATGGTATATGGGTTTTCATGTGTCATGTGGAGGTCTGCCTCATAATTTTGCTTTTCTTTAATGTTTGGATTTTCTGTTTACATCCCCTTACTATCCCCTTAGTCTTGATAATCAGAAGACTATGTTTATATAGCTCCTTTTATTTTAATGTTTTCCACCTCTATTTGAGTAAATAAAAAGTTAACATTCATTGCTAAATCTCTCTAAATTACTCTATACTTAGTTACAGCTGACAGCAGAAATTTAATAAATATTAAGGTTTAGACACACACTTAAGATATTTATTAACTTAATCTAGCTGCATCTAAAGCCAGCTGAGGCCAAAGACTCCTATTGCTCTCAACACTCATTGATTCAGATTCACAGCACTGTTTTCCTCTTTCTGCACAATATGTAATATCTTGATATTCCTCAGAAAAAGAGGGGAAATTATTCTTCCTCCTTTTCATACAGAGGTATTTTTCAATTTTGCTTTTACTTTTACCGTTTCCATATAAAAGACCCCAACTATCCATAAACAATCGATATTCTTACTGACAGTTTAGAAGCCCCCAAGTGTAGGTATTTACCATGTAAGCGCGCGGTTGCTGACTAATGATTAGTATTTACTCACACTCGCTGTAAAGCGAAAGAAATGGCGAAATCAAACAGCATATGCACATACTGAGAAGGCTTTGCCTTAAGCAACGAAGGCAGAGTGATCGAACGCTTCCTAAAGAGCTCTCCTGATTCGCTCAGAAGGCCACCCAAGAGCTTTTCATCAAGATAATTTGACACTCCGCATGATCAACTACCTCATTACAGAAGCACAGGTGCCTCTGCTGTACCCTCCTGCTTCCTCAGACTGCTCTTCAACTTAACTATAACACTTTTGGACTTCACTTGTGGTTGCATTTTGGGGCAGGGGGAGCATGTTTGTTGGCAATGATCTTCAGCAAACAAAATTCAACACTGAAAATGTCATTTTTCTACAAATATCATATTTTTATACAAGAATTTATGCTAGTATTCCTTTTGTTAAATATATAATGTTAAATATCTTAGATACATAACCTTCTAACATGCACAGGCATTCTTATGTATACATAAGGCTTTTGTCTTGAAATTACTATCAAAAATAGTCTAGATTATCCCAGTTTCAATATTATGCACAGAAAGGTACATGTTTTGAGGTTCTTCAGGTCATTAACATTTATTTCCTATGAGAAATAAAAAGAAAACACTGAATTTTGTGAGGCTGAAAATTGTATACCCCAGCAAGTTCCAAAACCTACAGCTGGACAGTGCATTAGATGAAGGTTGCTGCTGAGGCTCGTGCCAAAGCCAAATGCCCTGTACTGACCTGTTCAGCCATCACACACGAGCACCTTGGCTTTGTTCCTACAGCTTTGGTCACCTCATACAGCTTGTTTTATCCTGCCTGTTTTATCTAACCAACAAGTCAGATACAACAGTCCAGAGCTCTGAACAAACTAGTTAACACTTTCTGACAGTTGATTCCAGCAATTTGTGCATAGACGTACTCCTGCTTTATTGCATTTGCACAAGAGTAGTAGTATCAAACCCTTTGCTTTGTGAGGTAAAACTTTGGTAATTAAAATCTGTGAAGTCCCTAGGGAAAACCCTAACCATATCTTACACATTTGTTGGAAGAAAAGAAAAACATAAAAGAAAACACATACACTATCATCATTAATTTCTTCCACAAGAGACTACAAGTTTAATTACTACTACTACTTTGCAATAGAATGCATTCCAAATCGGTATAACTTTTTGCTGCTAAGTCATTACTTTTTATTTGTGAAACCCAAAATCAAATTTAAACTAGATTTCTCCACAGGGGGAGAATTTACTCAACTCCTAAAATAAATAAAATAATAATAATAATAATGAAGTATTATTGCAGCTTCCGTTTTTTTCCCCCCACTAACATCAGGAGTGCACAGCCTTCTCCTAGCACACTGCACTCTTCCCTGCAAATAGGTTTTAAATGCACATCCAAACACTTTTTTTATTCTTCATGAACCATTTAGTCCTGGGTGAGAAGCAAACAACGTATTTGTAGCTACAGCTTTATACGCGGCCTTCACTATCCATCAGGAGAATTTATTTATTTTTTTCCTCCCCTCCAAGGTCCAGCTTTGCATTACCACAGAGTACACTGGCGTAGCACTCTGGAGGTCACTTTGGGAATTCATGAGAATGACAATGATTTATCTTCAACAGGAATTTCAGTGTTAACTTTCTCAGAGCGAGAAGGAAACAGGCAAAAAATAAAAACACAGGAGAGAAGAAAATTTTTCCTGCACTCAGTTAAAAACAGAGCCAGCTGCCAATCTTCTAATGAGACAGAAGAAATACTCTGCTTCTCAAAACTCTTTTGATTTGTGCTTATGTCAAGTACTGAAGTCACAACTGACTTTGGGGAGGAGACAAGTATAACAAATTTTGATTTGGGTTTTAAAGATTTTTTTTCCCCTCCACCTGTCCACTAAGTAAAAAAGGAACAGTTAGGAATGTCCTGTTACCTGAAGCAACATACGCTAATAAAGAAGACCAAGAGGAAATCATCATTTTTGCTCAAAAATTCAGGTCTTTCCAGACTTCAGGTTTTACAAACACCAGGAGACCCTAGGTTGGATTCTTCCATTTCTTGCTTTCTCCTCTATTAAAACAACAACAAGCTTGTTTTTATTACAATCCACCAACACCAGATCTTAAAAGATTTTTCCTATGAAAGATTCTTTTCTACAACCACGGGAAGAGGTGATCCACAAATTTTATAGACTTATCTAGATCATATACAGGCTAATTTCATTCAGGTTCAATTCCAATACCACCACTTTACACGATGTTATTTTATTTTCCCTTAGGGACACTGGATTCACTACAAAGATGTGCTGCTTTTGTACAATTTCCACCCTTCTAACTGGTGAATCATCACCAAGAATCATTTGCTTACTGTAAGCAGCGATGCTTGAACAGTCACAAGCTAAGAATAGTCTACACTGCATATTTTTGCATAACTTTGTAATACATTTTGTTATTCTTTAATATCTCTGTGGACAGGTTTAATTCTTCTTCTAGAATTTTAAGCTCCATTTTTAGGGTCCTTTCTTTGGCAGGCTTTTTTTTTATTGCTAAACCTCAGACGTGGTATTAGAGAATGGTGTGTCTGATCTTAAAGCTTGGTAAAGACAGAAAGACAGACAGACGGAAAGACAGACAGAGAGAAAGACAAAAAAGTTTATTTATTTCTTCCTCTTCAAACAAGTAAAAATAAACAACAAACTCTTCCTCAAAAGTAACTTTTTGACCATATGATTGATATCTTGGGTGACTTCATTCACCCAAGCTGAAGAATGACCTTGGGTGATGGGAGTAATTAGATAGGATGCCAAGTCAATAAGCTGACTTTTTCCCTCCTCTCAAAAACCAGCAACTCCAAGGACTGCCCTTTCCCTGTTGCTCATGCATTAGCTAGCCGTGACCCTGACAGTAATTGATACAATTAAAGTTTAATTGCCGAAGCTGCTGAATTGATAAACCTTCGGCTTCCTGAACCGAGTCAGCACAAATCTGCTGATCACCATAATTAACAAGCCGCGACCTTCCCGCTGGGGCCCGGGCCGCACGGGGCCTCCAGGCCGCACGGGGCCTCCCGGGGTGCTGAGGAGAGCCGGGGAAGGCGCCGGGCAGCAGAGCGGCCAGGGCAGGCGGCAGCTGCGTCTGCCAAGGACCCCCAGCACCAGGAGGGACGCGGCACTGAGCGGAACGCTCAAGTTTCTGTATTCATCAATAAGGAGGTTTCTCCACAGTCTGTCTGAAGAGCAGGACAAAGGGAGGGGAGACTGAGCGGAGCCATGGGGGAGTGGGACAAAAAGAGCCATCTGCAAGGAGATGGGGCCTTTACAAAGGAGGAAAATAGGGCAATTCCCCCACATTCTTCAGCAAGGGGGACAAAGGAGTCAGGTGAGCTCAGGTGAGAACAGATGGCGGGAGGCCGGAGTTGGGTGTAGGCGGGCCGGGAAGGCTGTAACTTCTGAGTACAATGGGGAAAAGGAGAGGGCGTCCCTCGGTCGGGAAGTTAGGATAAAAGGGGGGCTGCGTCCCCCAGCAATTTGAGAGACCCCCCAGGGATATGCCCGGTGGACTCTCCCTTCATTCCAATAAAGTTTTAGGACTCCTCTGTCTCCTTTTTGGACATTCAGTTCTTGACAGCGAGATTTTCCGCACAGCACTTCCTAACTGGGGCTATGAGAAAGGGTAAAGGAGGGTCAGAAGCCCTTCGTGTTCCTTCCCCTTCACTAACGGCTGAGAGAACCTAAAAATGCAATGGTTTCAGGCATGTGCCACATCCTTCCTGTGCTTGTGGCTCACCTGCAACTAACCAGCACAGGAAGTCACAGGAGTTTCAGATCTGCTACAGAGAAGATTCAATAGTATTATTTTTTTTCCCTCCATATTATAAGTAAGTCACACGTTACCATCAAACTAGTGATCACTCAGAAGGGACCTGTGAAGCCAGATGTCACAGCAGTTGTAGACACTCTAGTAACAGCAGCAGCAATAGGAAAGCTTCCAAATCAAAGACTGATCTTGTCAGTAAGATTCCCAGGACTGCTCAGACAGCACCACCTCCCTCTCCACTCCTAGACACGCCGTGTCCAATTTCCTCTCCTGGAGCTCCTGTTAGGGCTGCTCGGGCGGAAGGCTCAGCCCTGGAGCGAGGAGCAGGGCTGCTCCCTCCTCATTGCCTCACTGCAGTGAGGAACAAGCTCCCACTGCTGCTCCGTGGCTTCCACTGCCCAAATCGAGATGCTTGGGATCAATTTTTAATGCTTAGTGCTGTCATGACCTCCAATACAAAGTTACATGCAAGACTAAAATGCTAGAGTCCCTTGGCAAGTTAGGATTAAAAAAATAAAAAGAACATGTATAGGAAAATAACTTGGAACACCCTCTGATGTATACTTGCAATATTAATGCTCCCAGGGATTTACCAGCTATTATACGGTCTAGGAAACGCAAAGACACTTGCAAGGAAAGTCTTGTGAAGGAATTTTCTTGTTATTACTGATCCTGTATACAATCAGCTCGGAGTTGCATGGAGGCCTCTAAGGCAGAACAAAAGTCACTGTACTGGATGTGCAATACCAATTAAAAAAGACGTGCTGTGAATTGCCAGTTAATACACTGTATCGATATTCATAATTTATTTTTATCTAAAAACAATAAAAGCAGACAAATATTAACACAAATGTGTGTTATTACATATTATTAATATTGGTAAGCATGAATTAAGAGTATTCCTATTTTACGCACAGAATAACTTGCATATAACTTTGCCCTTAAGTATCCCATAAGATGTTTGGCACATTCATACAACTCCCCTCGAATATCTCATGAGGTTTTACAGAATCTTCCAAGTCCTCAAATGTGTTATCACCCCCATGACAAGCTCCTTGATCTCTGCTTCTCAGTTACCAAGTCCTGGATGAAGCTCCCCAAGGCTCTCCTAGTTCAGGTCACTAGTGCTGCCACCTCCTCTCTTTGCCCCTCGTGCTCAAGTGCTGCCAACTACATATCCTGACGAACTCGAGCCCCTAACACTTCGAGTACCCCTGGATTGCTACAGTTCTGGTTGTGCTATGGACATTAAGTTCCCTGAGGCAATTTGAAGGGCAGCAGATAATCACAATCCCCCCAAATTTTGAAAAACTGGTAGCCTTGCATTGCAGCAGCCCACCTATGCCCTCAGCAGCAGCCAGGCAGTCAGCTAGGGCACCAGAGAGCACACCCACAGCCCCTGAAAAGCCTCAGTGCAAGCTTTCTCCCCTAGGAGCAATGTCACGAGACATGTGGGAGCACTTGGAGTTACTCCAGCAGCATGTGGAAGAAACAGAGGCCAAATAGCACCAATCTATCCATAAGTTCTTACACTTCTGCAGCTCGTAGAATTTGTGCATCTTTTACAAGTAGCAGTCATACTGAGATACCTTCAATGCTAAATCAAAAAGTGCAAAACAAATTACAGGGTTTGGGGCTTGGTCTTGCTTGGGTAGGGATGTTTTTGTTATGGGAAGGAGGTCAGTTAAAGAGATTAAATCACTGCAATAGAAGACTGGAAAAAAATATAAATCAGAAATTAGAAACACAAATCCAAGTCTGCCTATTTCATTAGCATTCTGTATGTATTCTGTATACATCCATATACTTCTCTGTTACAGCATTATCGCTTTAGGTTTGATTGCAGGAAGTGTAAAATAAAAATATCCTCTCACCATACAGTTGTTCCTCCCCTGTATTTGTGCTAAGATATGAGGCAGGTGCTACTCAGTCATTATGTAGCTGGCACAAAGAAGAAATGCTTGTAATCTCTGAACACTAAATGAACCAAGCTTAAATTTTCATTTTATCACTTAGAAAAAGAAAAGAAACCTGCTGTCATAAAGTATAAAATTCACTGGCTGATATTATCCACGTTAAAAAGAGGGAAACCCCTCCCCCCACCCTTGCTTCTTCAGGAAAACCAGGATTAGAATATGTAATGTGTGGCTAAGCACACATCCCATCTCTTACAAATTACAAACTGGAATAACAAAACAAAACACTGATCTCAAACACAGAGAGGCTTCCCTTCTCCCCACCCCCATTTAAAAAGCTGGCCTGTTAGGAAACCTGAACACAAAAGGTAAGGGCAAGAAAAGTCTGATGTGAAGAAGCAGAGCACCACAACTTTTGCAAGTACCTCCAGTGGAAATACTAGCAGCTCTAATCTGGCTGCACACTGCTGCTGTCAATAATAAATAATTGAGATTATTTATATCATTTCTGCAGTCACATGTCCTGCAGTTGTAGGAAGCTATAGTGCGTGCACTTGAGATCATGTCAACAAAACTGCAATAGACCTCCAAAACTGTGAACAGACCATTTTGCAAGGGTCTATAAGGTAACTGCAAACTCATCTTTTTCTAGTTAATGATGACACCAGAGTTGGTACTGCTGCTACATCTTCCAGCAGATGTTAATAATATTTGGTCATACTTTATGTCAACTATACACATAAAATTTATTTTGGTACAGAAATAAGAACAGGGGTTTCTTGACAAATGTTTGATTGATCATATATTTGATGAGGTCTCCAGGTCTCACAGCTGGTCTGCAGAGCCCCACAGACCTAGCTGGACTCCCAACCAACTCAGGAGCCACTTTGCTCAGTTCTGCCTGCAGAGTGACTCTATTGATTTACAGCATACAGATGCAGTAATACATATTGTATACAGCCTTCAGGCATTTCTCCCACCACACTTATCCCTCCTCTAAGGAGGTGGGAGCCATTATTGACACAAGGTCCCAAATGTGAGACCTCCTGCTCCATTCCAGACAAGCCCTCTAATGCTGGCCCTGTTCCTTTTAACATCTGTCTTCTCAGCAGGCTTCATCACCACACTAAGAGCCTAACAGCATCTATAACTTGGATGCCTGTGCTCTAGCAGAGCACGAGCTGCTCTTGCTCTCCTCCCCATGGAGCAGAACAAAGCCAGGATGGGGGCCTCCCTGCACAACCCCTGAAGGCCATCGTGGAGCAGCCTGCAGGGCCTCTGCATTTGCCCTTCTCCCCCTTGCCAGCCTGGCCACCTCCTCTGCACAAGGCAAGGACAGGGGGAGGACTTATATCCCACCATGAGCTTCAACCTCCTCAGCTTTAATAAAACAGATGCTGTCAGAATACTCCTAAATTCTGTATTGCTCTTCCAGTGGCCATTAGTGGCGTTTCAACTTACAGATGTACTTCAGCCTAATACAGCTCTGGAAAAGGCTACTCCTGAAATATCCTTTGTAGACATAGAATGATACCAAGAAAAAGCCTCCTTTCACATACTTTTGTTCTCTCTGAAGAGCGAATCGGTGAGTAAAAAGTCTTGTTAAACACAGCTACTCAGAAATGTTTTTATTGAGTGATTTCAATACTACTAAGTTTCATAACAGGGTCAAAATCCAGTTATTTTCATATATATGCATGTGCATGCATATACACACACAACACATTTTTTCCCAGTACAAGCAATAAAGAGCTGACTGAAGCAGATGAAATTCCTGGTACAAATCACATAAATCTGATTCCTGGCAGAGAGTTGCCTCCATGAAGGCTGGGTTTGACAGAATTTGTAGGTTTGAGGCCGTTAAACCACATCCAGAGGTCCAGGGACTACCAGAGATCAGTCAAATAAGCTCTGCAAAACACTCTGCAGCCATGGTAGAAAAACAAAAACAAAAGCAATTCTGCACAAACACACACACAATCAAATGAGCAACCAAAACCAAACAGCAAAACATACTCACAGTTCTGCTTATTTTTTATATCCCATTGTAAGTCAAAACCACACTTCCATGAATCAGAGCAGAGATCTTATGAAAATCAGGCATTTTGTAACCAACCTGTTAATTCACCACCAAACAAAACACAGCAATACTTGCTTACGATAGCACATGAGTTTTTACAGAAAAGTTTGGATTTCCTTCCCCTAAAGCAGGCTGAGAAGCACTGGTTTAGGGGGGTGTAGAATAAGCACAGTGCCCTGAAAGGGCACTTTGGCCAGCATGAAGGAGAAGCTGCAGCAGGTACGAGACGTACGGCGCTCTGCAGAGCAGAAACAGGGCACCGTGTCAAGCGGCCGCGCGTTGTGCTCGGGGGAGTCCCCCAGGCAGCCCCTGCGCTCCCCAGCGGGATGCGCTGCTGGGGTCACGACCACCTACCCGAGAACCCTGCTTAACCTGCAGCAGAGCTTGCTTGTTTCACACACGCCTGGCTAAAGAGCTTATGAACGGCACAGCCCAGAGAAGAGAAAGAGAGGTGCCATAGCCAACATGGGGGGAATTTCCCTTTATCCCTCCGGTGCGACCCAGCTTTATAGCCTGAGCACGAAAACCAGACATTTTCTAGTTCCCTCTCCCTTATCACTACTAATCGAGTTAGCTTCCTGATGTCTCATTTCATTTTTGACTGATGTAGATATAACAGGATTAAACAAATATGCAGATAAAAAGTATTCCAATTGACCTGTTTGGACAGCAAGATCCCACTTTGGAAATCCGAGGTTGTTTGGACTAAATCCCAGATCTATACAACATATAAAATACTGAATAAAACTCTCTCATTATTAAAAGCCAATTAAATCTAGAGCAGTCTGCTACATTCCCAGTGCCAATTCCTTCACATAGCGCTCTGTGCTTTTTCAACCATCTACACCATTAGGCAGCATTACAGCAGTCAATGGCACTCTCTGTATCACATCACACCCTGTCTCATGCCTTTCCTCCACAAACCTTCGCATCATGCTGTATACACACACACACAATAATTCATATCCATGACACTTAACACACTCCCACAGTCTAGCCACCTGCAGCCCACCCACCTCGGAACATGGCACATATTTTTTTCAATAGATATGCTAGCAGTTCAGTATTATGGAACACAGTCTACTACATTCAGAAACAAAAACTAGGAAGACCCCCACACACTTCCGCTCTAGTCCCTAAAACCAT